>NC_081193.1:69913584-70216441 GCF_902713425.1 Acipenser ruthenus | reverse complement strand
TGGTGAACTGAGTCTGAGTTTGCCAGAAGAATCCTTATTGTTAGGCTACTACTAAGCTTCCTGAATCCCGAACAAAATCATGTGAGACACTCTCTGCACCAGCTTCTATCATATACACCTCTCTTTCGTGGAAATAGCTACAACTGGCCTTGATCGTTATCAATTAAAAGGCAGAAAACACCCAACCTTTCCCTGACAGCCAGTAACATGCTTTGTCTGGGGATGCTGACAGGGTTGGTCCACGCTTTTTGGAAAAATGTGGTGCTCCAGACACCTACTGATTTAGGGATTTATGGCCCCAGGGTCAAGGGGCACCCAATTCATTATACATATTAAACACACCGTGGTCATTCTCATACTGTGGGGTCATGAATGACACAACTCTGCACCCCCACCCACATTTAGTCACTAATTGATATAGATATATAGGTCACGCTTTATTTGAAGGGCAGTTTTTTTTGTTTATTAACTGTTAACAAACAGCTAATAAACATGTTAATGTACATTATTTATTTTCTACTAACTGTTAGTTAATAATATATAATAGGCCAGCTAAAACTGCTAACACCTATGGATGATCAATCAAACACCAGAGACCTTATTTTGTAGTTTAAGTACTTGTTTTGGGTTACAAGTTGGGAACACCATCAAATATTCATCTGGATATTTCAGGATAATGTAGCAATTGTGAAGTAATTTCAAAATGCAGCATTTCCATATACACACTCAACTTTGTCAGCATGTAGTGTACAAAATAAGTTATGCAATTGTTGCATTGTTTGTTTCTATGTGTATGAGAATTCTTATTAAAAAAATAACAACAAGTATTCCAGGGCAGAGAGCATTATGGGTGAAACAGCCCAATTTAAAAACACTAATTACAGCAAATCTTGAAGTTGTTTAAGTGTAGCCAATTACTGTGTTATTGCCTCCTTTTGCACAGTGCACAGTAGGGATATCGCTTAATAATGGTTTGCATGTAGAATTAATCACTTTGATGCCAGTTTGACTGATCCCAGCAAATTAAGCCTTGGTTCTTACCATATTAAACAAAAGAGCGTGCATTATCTTTAATAAATCTAAGGCATGGTCTGCATTAAATTTGAATAAATCAAACATCAAATTAATAAGTAGTATCTGGCATCAGTCGGCATGTTTGGGATCGCACTGTATGTGTGCAATAGAGCTGCTGTGCTAGTAAATGAAAGAGATTTTAATATTGATACTATGTTCTTGCACTGCAATCATTTTTGGATCAAGGTTTGCTACATGACAGGACACTGCTTTAATTATGCTTGGCAGCTGCAAGTTGCTTTAGAGGAATCAATAGATTTAACTAAGATATGGCATTATCTAGATTACGATTTAAAATGACAGTGAAGCTGAACGGGAGACGATAAAGCTGTCTTTATTATGGCATTTTAAAAAGCATAATTTCACTCAAACTGTGGTACTTTTCAAAGCTGTTAATATCGCCTTCATGTTTTACAGGTTGTCCGGTACATGTCACAGTTCAGTTCAAGTGCAATGAGACCGGTCTGCACACTTATTAATGACTTACATTAAGGTGATTGTAGCTAACATATTTTTTTTTCTGTTGTGCCCGTCTATCTGATATATATGTCTTAAACATGTCTTAGACAGAAACACATGTTAAGCAAAAATGGATTTGCACTAAAACATGATATTTGGAACATACAGTGACTCATTAGGACAGCGTATATTATATATATATATATATAAACATTTGTTATGTTGAGATCACAAGATAACATCAAGATAAATTAAGGCATCAACTTTCTTAGAATTGAAAACTTTTTTTTATTTGAGTACCCAATTATTTTATCCCCGGTTTTCTGGCCAGTTTAAAATTTCCAATTATGTTCCCTCACGGCAGCAATTCCCCACACACTCAGGAGACGTGAAAGTTCAGAGGGTGTCCTCGATCCCATGACCAAGCCAATTTTCTGTTTTACGTCCAGGAACTGAAGAATTGATATCAGCAGTCCCTCCAAGTTTTGCCTCCCTAACCCATGGGAGTGCCAGAGCCAATGCAAAGCTACCTCTGGAATCTCCAGAGAAGACCGGCTACTTTGCATAGCCAGGACGCGAACCTGCATTACCCTGACTGTATGACTCTCCCCTAGTTTTGTACCTGTCTCACTGAGGACAAGGAAGAAAAGAAAAAAATAAACACAAGATAAATTATCTCAGGAACTCGACATTTCAAATTATTATGTCAAGATCACAAGGTAATTATTCATGCTCAGCTTCGCCTTTTGGGGCCGTTGTTGCTGCCTCACAATGTATCTTGACACCGATCAGCCAATGCTGAAAGTTAATGAGGCTGCAATGGTTTTCAGGAATAAATGACAATATTATTATTTATTTATTTAAATTTAGTCATCACCAATGTTTTTTTTTACCCTAGTTTTCTCTCCAATTTGGAATGCCCAATTGTTATTTGTATCCCGGTTCACCACTGCAACCCCCTGGCAACTCAGGAAATGGCAGCCAATTGTGCGCCGCCCCCTAGGAACCCCCAGTCACGGTCGGCAGTGACATAGCCTGGATTTGAACCTGCAATCTCCAGACTATAGGGCGAATCCTGCACTCCACGCGGAGCGCCTTTACTGGATGCGCCACTCGGGAGCCAACAATATTATTCTGAGAATGCACTTTTATTTCGAACAAACATCTCACAAAGTAAAAGTATGCGCAGTGTAACTGAAACTAAACATTGTGTGCCAGAAGTGCCATCTAGGATCAGAAAAAGTGGGAGGGCCACAATGTTGGATGAATAGATCTGAGCATAGTTGTACAACACAAGGCTAGCTCTTACTTCTAGTAACATTCTTTAAAGAGGTAAATGTAAAGCATCTGACTTTACACTGAGGCTAGTATTGCTACTGCTGCTGAAGTATGACAGGGTAAATCACAAATCTGCACATTACTAACATATTCCTACATTTTCTAAATCATTGCCTAGCCAAAAAAAGGAAAATATATATATATATACAGACGTGCTCAAATTTGTTGGTACCCCTCCACAAAAATCGAAGAATGCACAATTTTCTCTGAAATAACTTGAAACTGACAAAAGTAATTGGCATCCACCATTGTTTATTCCATATTTAATAGAAATCAGACTTTGCATTTGATTTTTTATTCAACATAATATTGTAAATAATAAAACAAATGAAAATGGCATGGACAAAAATGATGGGACCGCTAACCTAATATTTTGTTGCACAACCTTTAGAGGCAATCACTGCAAACGTTTTCTGTAGCTCTCAATGAGACTTCTGCACCTGGTAACAGGTAGTTTGGCCCACTCTTCCTGAGCAAACTGCTCCAGCTGTCTCAGGTTTGATGGGTGCCTTCTCCAGACTGCAAGTTTCAGCTCTTTCCATAGATGTTCGATAGGATTCAGATCAGGACTCATAGAAGGCCACTTCAGAATAGTCCAATGTTTTGTTCTTATCCATTCTTGGGTGCTTTTAGCTGTGTGTTTTGTGTCATTATCCTGTTGGAGGACCCATGACCTGCGACTGAGACAGAGCTTTCTGACACTGGGCAGTACGTTTTGCTCCAGAATGCCTTGATAGTCTTGAGATTTCATTGTGCCCTGCACAGATTCAAGGCACCCTGTGCCAGGCGCAGCAAAGCAGCCCCAAAACATAACCGAGCCTCCTCCATGTTTCACTGTAGGTATGGTGTTCTTTTCTTTGAAAGCTTCATTTTTTCGTCTGTGAACATAGAGCTGATGTGACTTGCCAAAAAGCACCAGTTCTGACTCATCTGTCCAAAGGACATTCTCCCAGAAGGATTGTGGCTTGTCAATATGCATTTTAGCAAATTCCAGTCTGGCTTTTTTATGTTTTTCTGTCAAAAGTGGAGTCCTCCTGGGTCTTCTTCCATGGAGCCCACTTTTGCTCAAAAAGCGACGGATGGTGCGATCAGAAACTGACGTACCTTCACCTTGGAGTTCAGCTTGTATCTCTTTGGCAGTTATCCTTGGTTCTTTTTCTACCATTCGCACTATCCTTCTGTTCAATCTGGGGTCGATTTTCCTCTTGCAGCCGCGCCCAGGGAGGTTGGCTACAGTTCCATGGACCTTAAACTTCTTAATAATATTTGCAACTGTTGTCACAGGAACATCTAGCTGCTTGGAGATGGTCTTGTAGCCTTTACCTTTACCATGCTTGTCTATTATTTTCTTTCTGATCTCCTCAGACAACTCTCTCCTTTGCTTTCTCTGGTCCATGTTCAGTGTGGTGCACACAATGATACCAAACAGCACAGTGACTACTTTTCTCCATTTAAATAGGCTGAATGACTGATTACAAGATTGGAGACATGTGTGATATTAATTAAAGAAACTAATTAGTTTGAAATATCACTATAATCCAATTATTTATTATCTTTTCTAAGGGGTACCAACAAATGTGTCCAGGCCATTTTAAAATATCTTTGTAGAATAAGCAATAATTCATCTCTTTTCACAGCTTCTTTGCTTTATTCTATGACATATCAAAGGCATGCAAGTATACATGATAAAATAGCTTTTAATTTCATCACTTTTCAGGAGGAATGAAGCATTATTTCAATGAGCTGTAAGGGTACCAACAAATTTGAGCACGTCTGTATATTACTTCATTTTTTTTTTTTTTAAATTTAGTCGTCGCCAATTATTTTTACCCCGGTTTTCACCCCAATTTAGCATGCCCAATTATTATCTGTATTCCCGGCTCACCGCTCGCAACCCCCCCGCCGACTCTGGAAACGGAGGCTGGAACACGCATCCTCCGAAACGTGCTCCTTCCAAGCCGTCATTTTTCGCACTGCAGATCCACAGCAATGCCACCAGACCTATAGTGCCGGAGGACAACACAGATCTGGCGGCTCCGCTGCAGAGCCACAGGCGCCCTATCGGCCACAGGGGTCGCTGATGCGCGGTGAGCCGTGGATTCCCCTGCCGACCTAAGCCCTCCCTACCCGGGCAGCGCTCAGCCAATTGTGCGCCGCCCCCTAGGAACTCTCGGTCACGGTCAGCTGTGACATAGCCTGGATTCGAACCTGCGATCTCCAGGCTATAGGGCACATCCTGCGAGGAGCGCCTTTACTGGATGTGCCACTCGGGAGCCCTTGTCTGTATATTACTTCAAATGTATTCAAATGTAATGTTACTGAAAATGGTGGGCGTAAAGCTGTCACATTCTTAATTTTGCATAAAGAATGCGCAAAACGTGTGATGTATTGTATATTCGTTTATTAGTTTGTGCGGTAAATGTATCATAAATAATAAAACATAGTTACTGTTCTCATTTCTTAATTCTGGTAAATTTTTAATTTTAAAACAGATTGTTTGGGACAGGGGCTGTGAAACTGGAATTAAAAATGTGAGTTTACCAGTCCTTTTAATGGTTAGCTAGTTACATGATTAGCTAGTTATATGATTCCAACACTAGCCATTAACAGTATCTTTGCTTCTGGGGAACAATGTGTATCATGCTGAGCAAAACAACCACATTCATCATTAAATCAAGGAGGTTTTGTGATTCCCCAGGAATACTTCTCCTCTCAATTGGAGGCTGTGTGGTCCAGTGGTTAAAGAAACGGTTCAAATCCCACCTCAGCCATTGAGTCATTGTGTGACCCTGAGCAAGTCACTTAACCTCCTTGTGCTCCGTCTTTTGGGTTAGACGTAGTTGTAAGTGACTCTGCAGCTGATAGTTCACACACCCTAGTCTCTGTAAGTCACCTTTGATAAAGGCGTCTGCTAAATAAACAAATAATAATAATTGAGAAGAAAATTGGAAAGGACATTCTTCAGTACAAGTTGATTTCCAAATCTAGGTCATGGTATTTAACTGATTTCTGATTGGTTTGGCTAATAAAGCTATATCAGAATCATTTTCAAACAATTTAATAGTTAAGCAAAATCCTGTTTCTGCTAAACGTTTTATTTACATTTTCTTTACTTTTATATAATTTTTTTAATCAAATTGTCAAGACACAAAAGCAGGCTTTTGGAATTCAAATGTAGTCTTTTATAAATGTTTACTTTTATTTGTATAAAATATGTGTTTCATGAATTCCTGGTATTTGTCTACAACCAGATGTCAGATTCCCTGTGGCTAAACTCGTGTTAATGTTTGGTACAAACAGAATAAAAAATGTGTCACCCAAATCTAGAGCCATCTAGTGGTTGTCAATATGTGAAGAATACTTTTGTGATAGACAGCATCCCATTGTTTTAATCTATTATATAGGCAGAGGATTGCGATTTGTTTCTTTGTAGACTAACGGTTTGTATAAACTGCACCCTACATTGAGTTGGAGGTAAACTCCATAATGATGTTATCTGACAAACTTTAACTGCAGAACTCCACAGTGTAAAATAATGTCATAAACTACTGGTAGTAAAGGATTAGAGGAGAAACCTCAAAATGGAGTGAGGTAACCAGTGGTGTACCACAAGGATCAGTATTAGGTCCTCTGCTATTCCTAATCTACATTAATGATTTAGATTCTGGTATAGTAAGCAAACTCGTTAAATTTGCAGACGACACAAAAATAGGAGGAGTGGCAAACACTGTTGAAGCATCAAAGGTCATTCAAATTGATCTAGACATTTTGGGCAGACACATGGCAAATTAAATCTAATAGAGAAAAGTGTAAAGTATTGCATGCGGGCAATAAAAATGTGCATTATAAATATCATATGGGAGATACTGAAATTGAAGAAGGGAACTATGAAAAAGACCTAGGAGTTTATGTTGACTCAGAAATGTCTTGCTCTAGACAATGTGGGGAAGCTATGAAAAAGGCCAACAAGATGCTCGGATATATTGTGAGGACTGTTGAATTTAAATCAAGGGAAGTGATGTTAAAACTTTACAATCCATTAGTAAGACCTCACCTAGAATATTGTGTTCAGTTCTGGTCACCTCGTTACAAAAAGGATATTGCTGCTCTAGAAAGAGTGCAAAGAAGAGCAACCAGAATTATCCCGGGTTTAAAAGGCATGTCGTATGCAGACAGGCTAAAAGAATTGAATCTATTCAGTCTTGAACAAAGAAGACTACGCGGCGATCTGATTCAAACATTCAAAATCCTAAAAGGTATAGACAATGTCGACCCAGGGGACTTTTTTGACCTGAAAAAAGAAACAAGGACCAGGCGTCACAAATGGAGATTAGATAAAGGGGCATTCAGAACAGAAAATAGGAGGCACTTTTTTACACAGAGAATTGTGAGGGTCTGGAACCAACTCCCCAGTAATGTTGTTGAAGCTGACACCCTGGGATCCTTCAAGAAGCTGCTTGATGAGATTCTGGGATCAATAAGCTACTAACAACCAAACGAGCAAGATGGGCTGAATGGCCTCCTCTCGTTTGTAAACTTTCTTATGTTCTTATGTAAAGACAGGCCAAGTACTTAATTTAAACTGTATTTCATTCTGTGTACATTTAATGAAGCAGAAAGCCAGTGGCTGCTATTAAATATGACTGGATATAGAGATTTTCATACTTTTTCAATGCTGCTTTGCTTAATGAAGGTATTTGTGTCCAGGTGATTTAGACAGGGACAATTTACTTTGTATGGGTACATCTTTCTAAAACATTACATAATAGACATTATGGAACTGGTGTGTCAGATATTACCAAAATATGACAAACCACTCTGTCATCAGGTGCAAGTGGTGTGATGTATGTCTCCCAAAAACAATCTATTAATAAACAAACAAAAGATCTGCCCCTCTACCAGCGATGGTATCGGGGGGTACACGGCGGGCTTTGCAAACCCAAAATAATAGTTATAAAACAAATAATCCAACGGATCGTGTCGATCCGGCGTACTCAGTGCACGCAAGGGTGAAAGCAGGACGTGGTGATAGTGCAGGGAAGTGCTCCGGTGTGTCTGTAGGTTCCTCAGCCCCAGATCCACAGTGCTCAATCCTCCTCTGCAAAACACAGAACACAAACAAAAACAAAACAAAACAAACGCCGCAGGCTCCGGCCGTCTGTTTACGTTCGTCAGCGCAAGGCGGCGTACTGACGTAGCTGCTTCCCCACAAAGTCCTCCCTGCAATCAACCTGTCACCATGGTTTCTCCAATAGAGGGCCGTCCCGCAATAGAGTCTTTCCAGGTACGTGCAACTACGCGCTCCCCCCAATATGATCACCTTCCGGTTTTCACCTACCATCAAGGCGGTCCATCTGGTAGGGAGGGAGATTTACAACATCGATCCTTTCTCTCTTTATCACACACTCACATATAGAACTTTCCAACACTTGTAGTAGCTTTGTTTTTGGAACACTTTAGATTATAGAAAAGACCTGTAATTACATTATAATAACTGGTTATTTACCAAACGGTTCCTGCTGTTCAACGTCTGTAATTACATGAAAGTGGCGCTGTGAACAACAGTTTTATGTAGTTACATGGCACTGGCCCTTTTTGCCCATCCCTCTCCAAGGAAGGGGGTTTCTCCAGTGCTGGATTGTGGTTTTCCATGGCCATCAGCCCACCACCTTTCATAACCCCCCCCCCCCAAAAAAAAGAATAACAAATACTGTGAATATTCCACCATAAATTATGCTTTGGCGTTGATTGGTTATATACCATTTAAATTACTTTCCCGCTGGCCACCTATAGCAGTATTCAATTTGTCAGTGTAAGAGAAGTGGTAGTGACTGATTACATTGGGATCCAGGAAAAAGACATATAGCTTTGGCTTTCATGCTCAGCTAGCATAAGGGCAGTTAAAGTGACATTGCCAACATCCAGGAGAACGTCCATGCTTGCAAAACATTTGAAATGATTATGGAACTGTTTTTATACAGAGTCGAAGCTTGACCCCTGTCAAAATAATTGATTACGTGCATTTTAAAGTATATAATTTAAACCAAATGAAAGAATTTCAAATTTGCAATATCTAGTTTGTCAAATCAAGGGCATGTTAATTCACAGGAAGTGAATAGTGGCCATCAAGCTTTGACCTCCCTACCCCCCCTGTTCACAACTGTCCGCAGGACTCCTCCCAACTCCCTTTATCTGTGAATGCCCTTCATGGGGCAGCAGTGTGGAGTAGTGGTTAGGGCTCTGGACTCTTGACCGACGGGTCATGGGTTCAGTCCCAGGTGGCGGACACTGCTGCTGTACCCTTGAGCAAGGTACTTTACCTAGATTGCTCCAGTAAAAACCCAACTGTATAAATGGGTAATTGTATGTAAAAATAATGTGAGATCTTGTAACAATTGTAAGTCGCCCTGGATAAGGGCGTCTGCTAAATAATAATAAATGGATGGCTCTCAGGTTAAGAGCTTTTACTCTTAACCTGAACTGCCATTATAGGCTGATGTTACCATTTCTGTGATAAGCAGATCTGTCTAACTCAGAAAATTGAAAATGGTTTACATTCATTAAGTCACCATGACTACAAATTGCATACCAATTAAAAACTGTTCCAGCAGTTTCTAAAGATATTAAATGGGTGTAGATATGTGCCATGCTTTTTTCCGTTCTGTTGAAGATTCCATTTGTCCACCTTAAAATAGCACTATGTGACTTTCCACTCAGTGCCTCTTTGATTTGTACATATGGTTATACAGGGGCTATTATTAATCCATTTTAGATTTGACTGTATTTTATGTTATGTATTTCTATATTAGACTTACGCATTCTTATATTTATCAAATATGGCACCATGATCTCAAAATGAATATATATATATATATATATATATATATATATATATATATATATATATATATATATTTACAGTTGCAGAAAAGCAAATAAAACAGATGGTGGAAAATTCAAACTTTTTGAAAGCAGCATAAAAGAGCTACTAAGTATCTTAATGCATTTCATGATAAGTCTTTAAAAAATAGGCATAAAAAAGAAATGTGCAAATTTGGAAAGTCTTTCAAAGCTGAAGTTTTGGATTATGTATCTGTGTATATACAGTATTTAACTAACAGCAATTATTCCTTTTCCTGATACCTTCTGCTAACTGTTGACTTCAAAGGTATCAAAACATGATTTTCTGATTCATTTTCCTCTCCAAATCATGCCCCAAAATCCAGTGTGAAGTAATACTGAGTGAGAGTCAACTGGGATCTGCAAATAGGATTGCCTTAAAAAAACAAAGGGCTGTTCATTCCCCAAGTGGGACTCTCTGCCTTATGTCAAGTTACCCCCCACCCCACCCCCTGGTTTATACAAAGGGCCCAAGACTGGTAAATTAGATATGTTATGCATTCCATAAGGACCTATGAGCTCACATCCTGTTTTGCCGTCCTGTCCATGTCCATTTGTTTTGGTGTTCAATAATTATTATGAGACGAACAGAAAGGATGAGATTAACAAAAAGGCAACAACAATGAGCCATCTTTAAAAGCACAAGGTTGCGAAGACAATGGGGTTGCATCACAGCTTTGGGAATGCATGTTTTTTTTTTTTTTTTTTGCTTTTTGATATTCCCTCAAAAAGGATTTTATTTTAGAGCGGCACTGCTCTGCAGTATGTTTTACCTCATAGTCATCATCACTAATTCGGTACAGATTAGTTTGTCACTTATTTTGGCATTTTTTGGTGTAGCCATGATAAAGAGACTCCTACTGCCTGCTGCTGCACCCACCAGGTTACTGGCCTGCGCGTCAGTTGCCCCGGTCACCACGTTTGGGTCCCCTGTTACAGGTTCGTGGTCCCTTCCTGAGGTCGCCGGAGAAAGGATTGACCTGCCCTCAAGTCCACCCAGAAAGGGTGAAGAGGGACAGTGTGTGACTTGAGGGAGGGTGGTGGAGTTTTAAAGGAGGAGGGAGAAGTGGCCTTGGAATGGCCAGTGTGCTACGCACAAAGGGGAGGAAATGTGGCAGACTAGGGGGAAGAGGAGAGAAAAATGTAGTCCAGGAGGGGCTAAAGGACTACATCCCCCAGAATGCAATGGGAGAGAGCCAGGATGATGTTCACCTGGCTCTAATTATAAATGAATGCCACCTGCCTGCGATTAGCGATTAAACAAGGAGAAATGTTTGTTCAGGGCAATCTCCAGTCTGTGTGTCTGTGTGAGGCTGTCACTGTGAAGTGTGGTTTATCAAAAGGTATGGTATGAACCTTTTTGTTTGTGTGTGTGTGACAGAAATATAATGAATCTTGGTTGTAAATCTCCCTCCCGACCTGTGAGGGCGCTAAGCAGTGAGGACCGAGTTCTTTGGATGGGCTGGCCTGACAGTTCTTTCCCCGGGTCAGGAAGTCGGTCAATCTGGAAGAAGGCGAGACTCCATTGCAGGAACGAATTGACCCGGAAGGAAAACAATGTTGCAGCCTCAGATTGTAAAGGCAGCTGCATTCGTTTACCAAGGGGTCATACGTGACAGCGTATAAGAGGGACGTAGAATCGTAATCGGTTTTTTAAACCTAGAAGGACGGTGAGAGACCCCAGAGGACTGTGAACAGTATCGTGAGTGTTTTTTGTTTGTTTGTTCTGTCTGTTAGTAATCGTCTTGTTTGTGAATCACCAGACAGCTAACACAATTCAGGAGCTGTCGCCTTGGGCCAGCACAAAGTCGGAACAGGACTTCACCACTGTCATGAAATAAACTGTATCACCCACCACAAGCACTACTGCACGCACTCAGGACTGGTGACCGTGTTAGTCCATTGTGGGACGGATATTCGTGTTTATTATTTGGGACTGTAACCCCGTTGTTATTTACTCCGTGCAATACACACTGCTGTGTATTGCCGGGGATTATTGGTCACCAGACCTAGATACAAATAACTGTTTCCAACTGGATTATAACTCTCTGTGTTTCATTACTGCACTGCATTACCCCTGCACCTGCACGTACCACTTACCACTTTGCCATAGTGTGTTTAAATTTTTTTTTTTGTTTGTTTGTTTTTTAAATCGATAAATGGCTTAGCCGTCCGATTTTAGTTAGGATCTAAAGAAAATAATTTTAGTTAGTACTGTGTGTGGGAGTTAGGTTTTGTTTTAGTTAGTTAATTTTATTTCTGGAATTAACAACATCGCATGAAACTGCTTAAACACTTATATATATAAGCAATAAAAGCAGGTTTTGTTGTTCAGCCTCCTCACTGCTACTGATATACAGTATATTGTAATAATAATAATATAACATCTTTATTTTTATATAGCGCCTTTCATAGTGGACCACCATCACACAGCGCTTTACAGAGGTAGGCAGTGAACTGTGCATTATATGCAGAGTCACTTACAATAGGACATTGATTTAACATCTCATCCGCAGGATGGAGCACA
This sequence comes from Acipenser ruthenus, assembly GCF_902713425.1. Classification (NCBI taxonomy): domain Eukaryota; kingdom Metazoa; phylum Chordata; class Actinopteri; order Acipenseriformes; family Acipenseridae; genus Acipenser; species Acipenser ruthenus. Next base: position 70,204,143 of record NC_081193.1, on the reverse strand, counting down.
AGGAGGTTAAGTGACTTGCTCAGGGTCACAGAACCAGTGACCTTCTGGTTATAAGCCCTGGACTTTAACCATTGGACCACACTGCCTTCTGTATTTAACTAGATATACTTTAGAGAAGGTAGAAGATATCAGCAGCAATGCTGAAGAAACAATTGATATCAAATAATCAGTCTGAAAAAATGCAGCACATTTGCTGGTTTGAACAAAAGTATTTGGAAAGCATGTGTGTTGAGATTAAAACAAGGGATTATGAGGATGAATACCTAGGAAGTTTCTGTGATGCGAGTGAGCGGATTTTAAATAAAATGTCCTTACTTTTACTGTTTTCTAAAGCAAAAATCGGTTTTGATTTTGCCTCATGTCAACTTAAATGCTTGGTTATATTTCTGAAATAAATATGAAAAAAAAATCATCTACTTTTTTTAGTTTGTAGAGATTTTTTTAAGGAGATTTGCCAATGTTTGAAAATCAATGGGGTCAGTAGCAACAGAAGAGGAGCACTCTTTAACTGGTATCTATATTACTGGAAACAGTGTTCTTGTGCATCTCCTACTGTATGTGGTAAAGACATGAAAGAAGACCCATTGTGAATCAAACATAATTGGATTTGAAAAGGCTTTATGAAAAAGCTATTCTTCTGTGGTGGGGTTCAGGTTTGACCATACTTTACTGATAAGATAAATACTACTGATCTTGAAGGATTATTCTGACTTCAATGAACAAAGAGCAAAACAGACCAGATTTTAACTTGGAGGCAAAACACCAAGGAGAACCAGATGGTTCCGTATGGCGCCACAGACACACAGTTGTAAAACTCCCAAAGGCAGGTCTCAGATTTTATTCATTAGTTATCCAACAGTAAAATCAGCCTTCAGAATCCCCTTTTATGAATGCAAGCTGATTACCTTTTATATATATTTTTTAAAAAGTTGTAATTTAAGTGGACGGAGTTGCACGTATCCCCTTTTATGGAACAATAAAGTGGGTTATTTTAACAAATATATATTTTTAATGGTCTTGCTTTGAACAACAATTTCTTACTATTATAGCATTTTTTTTTATTTATTTTTTTAACTAAGGCCCTGTCCACACTATGCCTTTAAACCGTATTAGTTGCATTTAAGCCGGCTTAAAAGTGCTAAATACGGTTTGCGTCCACACTACGCAGCATTTAATACTGGACTCGAGACCACCTCAGGAGGTAGTCTCGAGTCCGGTTTTTATTAGATCTCATCAGGTAGTGCGGTTTATCAGAAGTATGGACGCTGTAATACAAACTACATTTTTTTGTGTATCCTCCAATATCCCAAAATGCTTTGTGGTATGTTTGGCAAAATACTCAGAGCAGGCGCCTGAAGGACTTGCTATCAGTGTACACTCTGCACTAGGTATTCATTTTTATGCTTCAAAAAATCTGTCAGGACATCTCTGTTAAACTAGTGGGGAAAATAACAAAAACACAACGTTAAATTAGGCGACTGCAAAAATGAAATGCGAGTTAAAAGTAGGATTGGGGATGAACAAATTACGTAATTTGTCAGCTCTGTTTGAAATAAAATTAAGAGGACCAGAATTAGGCTCTGGCAAGATATGAAGGTGAAAACAAAGATTGTTTTGTAATTTACAGCTTTTTCTGAGTTTAATTGAGAGTCAGTTCAACACTCTATTTGGGATCCCCAGCCAAGACCGAAAACTTGGCACAGCAAGGAAGCGAACCTGGGTTCCCTTTATGCACGACTCTCCCTGCACACCACATGGTGCGCCACTCAGGAATCCTAGGTAGCTCATACTTTCTGATCAAGTTGATATCAAAGGGCTTTTCTGCTGAAAACTTCCATTGCTTTTAGATATGCATTCTAAACATGTAACAATCCTCAAAACAAACGTTACATTATTTTTTGTGACTGCATCATCTTTCAGAATTTTATGTGAAAAAAAGTATTAAGTTATGTTCATGATATAATGTATTAAAAATTGGCATCCTGCCAACCTGCCATCCACAAACGCAGGGAAACCATATTTTTGGCAACAAGTTAGAACTGCTAGAACACTGCTTTTTTCTTAAAAAATTAGCTTTTTTTCTTGGAAAAGTTTACATAGGACACAGCCGTTGGGCTTTTGTAGCCAAATACTTTTTGGGGGTTTAGTTGTGCTTTAATGCCAAACTTCCTGTTTTCATCAAAGCAATATTTTATCTTGCTAGGCCTCCTTAATTTGATAAAATAGGGTTTCATATCTGAAATCTCCTTTCATATCTTGAATGTCTGGCAGCAAAATAGATTTCCATGATATACTGATAGTGAAATTGTTATGAAATATTTCTTGTGGAATTTGATTTGTTAAAATGTATTCATGTGATACCCATACTTTACTTGTGCTTTTTTGGGTAATTGAGGAATAACAATTTTACATCTTAAGGCTCATAGAGAATGATCACTAATACAATACCAATGCATAATATCCTATTTAAATTTTAATGCAACCCTTTTACTAATGGATAGGAAGGTTATCAGTTTTTTTCTTGTGTTTAATGGATGCTTAGAAAATGCTAAACCTGACACATTTCACTCACTGAGTAAGGTTCTGGCACCAACATATTGCTGCAAGGATTTATAAGGGCAATTGAGCTAAATATATTTATTGACCTGAAATATGCAGGTTAGGCAAACAGTTGCATCATGTTTGAAAGTTGATGTCATGTTGCATTAAGACCTGAGGATGATGCCTTGTTGACACATCTGTGCGAACTGCTGGCAGTTACAGTGGAGACCATAAGAAGCTATGAAATGTTGAAGATGAGAATAGGCCGTTGGGTCCACCGAGACTTGTCCCACGTTGTTAGCTCCAGGGCAGTAGCCATTTTTTTTTTCTTAAATGACCTCAGTGTTTTAGCAACTACTGTACAACAACCCCGAGGGAACTTACATGTATGCAGTATTAATCACTGGGTAAATAGATTTGCCTATTGACCGAAAAATAGCCAGTTTAAGCTAATCAAGGGTACTGGTATTGGACTTTCTTAAAATTATCTAGAAGGGCTATGTTCATTTGCATTTAGTCCCATCGCTGTTGGGGGGGGGGGGGGGGGGGGTTGGGGGGGAGACAAACTGCCAATGTTGCAATTCAAGAAATATCAATGCTGTATTAAGGGACACTTACATTAAATAATCTTGGATATTTATTTAAAGTTTTTCAACATCACTTTTTTTCCTTCAAAAAAATAAATGGTGGAAACACATACTGTTAATTGAAGTAAATGCTTAGTTAATTTGGCTGAATGTTTGTTGTTTCATGTTAACCTGGTAAAACAATGGTTAGCTTTCATTTTATGTATTAAATGTGATATTTTGTAATGTGATGCTTTGTACTGTGATATTTTGTAATAATTGTAAGTCATCCTGGATAAGGGTGCCTGCTAAGAAATAAATACTACGACTACTAATAATAAATTAAAAATGATACAATTTGCAGAGTGTCTCAACCAATCAGATTCCAGGTGATTGTCATTAACCCACAGGTAGATGCCCTCAAAAACCTAAAAAGACTTTAGAATCATATAGCAAACATGTATTTTCATTTTAAAACATGAAATCTACACAATAAATATTTGTTTGCAAGCTATGCCTTGCACTTACTGGATTATTTTACAGGAGAATGAAATTGTTCCCACCCCTTCAGTGGATTATTTCCTCACAATAACAAATCAGAAAATCTATTTACTGACATGCTTAGATCCAGAAGACACTTCTGGGGTCAAATGACCAAGGAAGTAAAGCAGCAACAGACATCCTGCAAGGCAAGGAAAGCAAAGTGAGAACTTCATTCAACCTAGTGTAGTATCAGATGTCTGTTTTAAAAACTGTACATTTTAAACATTTACATTTCAAATGTCGCTAATGGAAGTGCAAAATGATTAAGAGTTATGTAATTATTTTGTTAGACTTTAACAAAGTCAGTTTTGGTTTGGAAAGTCCTGGAATCAATAATTGGCTTGGGTAGACTTAGCCTTGACACGATTCTGTAGTGAGTGTTTGAAGTGACTTGTTTGTCTGAAGTATCCAAACCACTGCTGCTCTATTTTACTATACAGTATGTTTTCTTTTCTATTCTTGTCTTTTTATTATTAGTTACTATGCTAGTTCATATGCTAGGCCTCTGGTGGTTTAATTTAGTAGTTTGCAACTTAAAAAGAACATAGGTTATATTGAGTAATATATGAGCTGAATGTCAGTTGCACTTAAATATATTGTATTTGTATTATACATACTGTACATATTGCACACCCAACACATTACAGTACCATAACACTCCACAAAGCATTAGTTCCATTGAAGATGAACATGCTCAATACACAGGCGCTAAAGGGTCATCCCTACCCCCATAATAGAACCGCTCAATAGCTGCACTTACAGATAAAACAGAATAACAAACCCACCACCGATGTCACACTAACTGTGCCCTTCTCAAACTCATACCCCCACCAGACATTTTCAGAGTTTATTTAACATAACTTTATCAAAGAACCAATCCATGTATTTGCTATTTTCTGAATGAATTTTGATTTTGTCTCAACAGCTTCAGAAAATTGTGCATCTGACTGTAATGAGATTATTGTTCAAACTAGAAAAACTGGCTACAAAGTAGATACAATTATGTGGTGGAAATGAGCAGTTGAGATATAATGTCTTTAAGTACAGTATTAGATAAAGAACATTTGTAATGCTGACTTCAGTGGCATTCATTTTAATTGTATGATGCGATTCCTGATTCTCTTCATTTTTGGTTAAGCAAATTATACCTTAAAGTATCTACTTTCAGAATATGCAATGCAGTTTGAAAACACCTTGTTATGCTGTGAGTAAATCTAAAAGATTATAGTGATTTGAAATCCCTGAGATTTAACAAGCTGGAAAAACATGAGCTTTCATTTTCTTCACATGGGGTAAAAAAATTAATTAAATGTGGTCTAGCTTTATGTGTAAGTAGTACGAGAATCAGGCAATATTATAATATAAACTATTTGAAATTAAATGAATAATAACACAGCATAGCTATACATATGATTTCACTGAAACTGAGAAGGTATTATATTGTAAGCATTAGTCTAAATAAGTTAAACAATATTGGAATTATGCAACTTTATTGTAAAAATATAAATTGCTGTAACTTTGGAGGTAACACTTCCTTACATATTTGATATTAGTATTATATTTACAATTATGAAAAAGGTTGTAAAGAAACTCATTTTCGCAGACCGCTTAACATCTGTGCAGCTCTGCCCCCACTGTGTTCACTGTTCCTTTCTATTTGAGTTCAAGTTCTGATGTGCATAAATAAAGGGGAAACAATCTGGAGTTTTTGATGCATTACCATGCATCCAAATGGCTAAATACACTTTTTTTTTATTACTTCGATAAGAAGACAGAATTTATATATTGGAAGCTTCCTGTAATTCCAACTAAATCCTATTGACTAATCAATCTTATAAAGACAATGCCCACCTTTCCAAATATCTTTCTCCTCTGCCTCTCCACCACGACCTTCCTAAAAGTTGATGCTTGTCCATCACACAGCTATACAGCTAACCTGTTCCATATGTCAAATATGTAAAACCCAAACTGGGGAAGAATTTATGCAGCTACTAGTTGAAAATTATATGCTGAAAAAATAATTTAATGTTGTTAAAGCAGGGAGATGTCAATTTGTTTTTTGCTATGTAGAGGGGATTATGGGACACACAGAATCTTTTTGTTGATAATCGCCACTGCATTCAAGTTTAATGAAAGTTTTTGTTTATCCAGTCACATTTTCATTAAACATAAAGCAATAAAACCTTTCGTCTTTCATTATGGGAAATTAAAACAATGTTGCTCTCATTGTGTGACATGCAAACTTGAATGCCCTAAAATGACATGCCAGATTATAAGTTTACATGTGATTGCTATCAGTGTGAGGTTGGGGTGAAAGCAAGAGGAAGTATTCCTGGGAATCATAAAAGTCACATAATCATGTGACTCATAAAATACATTTATTTCCCACCGCGGAATTCCCTTCCAAATGCAAAGTGTCTCTATGAGGTATGTCATGTGAGTGTGTGACACAGGGTCTTTGGCAAGAGTATTTTCAGCAATACTGGGTGAAGTAGATGCGCCATGTCCCTTGAGCCATGTGAATCATTTTTTTACCTTGTAACACATCTATGTGTCTTTCTGTCGAACAATTTTTATTTTAAAGAAGAGTGCTTTTCTTTGAAGGCTGGTAAATACACATAAAACTGTATGCACACTCATAGATTTCTTTCTTTTTTTTTTTTTTTTTTATAAATTTAGTCGTTGCCAGTTATTTCTTTCTCCCAATTTAGAATGGCCAATTATTTTTTAAGATCAACTCACGGCTACCACCCCTGCGCTGACTCGGGAGGGCGAAGACGAACACACGCTGTCCTCCGAAGCGTGTGCCCTCAGCCGACCGCTTTTTTTCACACTGCGGACACACCATGCAGCCACCCAAGAACGACAGCGTCGGAGGACAACGCAGCTCTTGGGCAGTTTACAGGCAAGCCCGCAGGCGCCCGGCCAGACTACAGGGGTCGCTGGTGTGCGGTGAGCCGAGGACACCCTGGCCGACCTAACCCTCCCCCTCCCCCTGGGTGAAGTGCCGCCCCCCTGGGAGCTCCCGTCCACGGTCGGCTGTGGAATAGTCTGGACTCGAACTCGCGACGTCCAGACTATAGAGCGCATCCTGCACTCCACGTGCAGCGCCTTTACTGGATGCGCCACTCGAGAGACCCCCACTCATAGATTTCTAAGGATTCAAATCTGACCCAGTATGTTGTAAGCCTAACTAATGTATGTATGCTAGCCTCCATGATCTCCATATTGGGATATTGTTTACTGTAATAATGTAAAAAACGTGTTTTAGGGATACTGATTCACCCCATTTTAATAGTTTTTTACAGAGTAAATCAAACAAAATATCTTGCAAACCTATTGAAGCTGTTACAGAAAAAAAAAAAAAAAAGATTGAATATGCCTGTAACAGGGCGAGGAGCCCTGTACAGTGTTGATTTGTTTATTTTATTTTAGAACAGGATTTCCCCCTCCGGCCCTGTGTTGTTTTGTATTTTATTATTATCGATATATTTATAAAGGACGGCGAATTGCCAAGTGTATTTTTGTATTTGTTTATTATAATTTAGTATTGTAATTATATGACGGCGGAGCGCCATATGTTTGTTATTGTTTTGTTTACTTTTTAAAACGTGTTCTGGCAGAGGCGAGATTGGTGCTCGTCCTCTGCCAGGAATAATTAAACTTGTGCAGAAGGTGGCCATCTCCCAAATTAATTAAGTGATTTAATTTGTTGCTAATCGGGAGATGGTCACCTGTTATAAAAAGCCTGCAGCTCTCCAACTCGGGGTGGGTGTTCGAGAGGAGGAACGGGAGAGCGAGAGGAGAGAGAAATTGAAATTTAAAAGTAAACAGTAAACAGGAACAGTGACGGCAATCTGCCCAGCCTGACCTGTGTTTTTATGTTAGTGATTTCTTTTTGTTTAATTATTTATTTTGTGCTCTGTGAGCAAAGTGTCTTTTTTTGTTTAAATATTTTATTTATTTTTGTTTAATAAAAACGGCGATGAAAGTGCGTTTTGAACTGCAAATACCTGTGTGTTTTTAGTTCCTGCACTCTGGCCTGACGTCACCACTCGTCATTCCTGTCACAATGCCATTTTTCATTTTCGCAGTCTGTGGGCCTGATTAAAATATCAATTAAAATATATAACCTCTTTCTGGAGGTAAAGTAAAAGGAAAAAGGAAGTCAAGTCAAATGTAATACTTTTGATTTGTAACTTATAGTTCTACATTAAATAGGCCTGTAGGAATAAACATAAAGAAACAAAAAAATGATAAAACACAAGTTTTGAATTTTTTTTTTAAATGTATATTTACATTATCAATAATCCTATTGTAGGTACCCCTTCCACTATTTGTTTTCAAACTCAAGCTCCATTGGTATGAAGCATACTGAAATGTTGACCAGCTGGATATTTTGTGCTGAAATATCTCAATATATTTATACTGTATATAATATTATAATACAATAAACACACACACTCACAATAAAGGCACACTTTCTCTTGATGGGTGACACTTATACACATTTACTAGGGAACACTAGTACCCATAAGGAGTTTAGGAGTAAACCAACCCGGTTGAAATTTTCAAGGAGATGTGCTACTTTCTTCAAATTTCCTGGTCCTTTGAGCCCTGGTAAATCGAAAGCATTATACTACTCAGTAGAGCATTAATGCTTTAAGAAATGCTTTTAATCCTTTGGAAAATTACTCTCAATCTAACGAGTTCTCTTCTACCCACTACAGACATCATTAGGGGATGGCTGTAGCCTGGGGCTGTGCATGAACTTTTTCTTCTAACTGTATACTATCTATAATTTAACTCTCTTTCCTAAATTATTCAAGCAAATAGTGGGAGAATCTAATGGAGTTCACTGAAACCTATTTACATAGTCTTCACATTTTTTATGTTGATTTAATTTAAGGTTTTTTTTTTTTTGTTTTTTTTTTTTTTTACTTAGAGATACACAAGTTTGCTTCTCAAACCTTGGATGCCCAGTTGGATGCTCAATAAATAGAATGTCAGATGTTCAATTAAGTAAATAAATGACTACTTGGAATAAAAAGAAAAAAAGAAGTAAAGACATTCTAATTCGTCAAGCATGGCGGGTGTCTCCTAAATAAAAACAATTTAGGCAGTTCAGTTTGCCAAACGGTACATTCATGTTGTGATTTACTTTTCAGTGTTAAGGATGAAAGTGACTTATTTGAAATGGTATAATATATACAAATGTGAAATGCTTTATTATTTTGAATCCATTTATTAAAATATCTTCAAAGTAAAATGAAGTGTTACTTGTTGAAAGGTATATGAAATCAATATGCTTATCCATTTCAGTATAAGTAACACAGATACTGCTGATGGTGTTGGGACATTACAAACATACACAACTATAAGGGTAAAACAATTAGTTACACTGTCTCCATATAAGAACACATTTTATTTTTCCATAGAACAGTTGAAAATACCGTAGTTTCCCATTACCTCAAAGATGTATATACAATAATATTCCACCAGTACACTTTCACAAATCTTTCCACCAGGGGTAATTTATGGCCCCCCTTGACCTCCTTTTTGTGCCAAAATATATTTAAGTGCTCAAACTTTTCTAATTGAATTGGATCACATTATACTTCAGGTCTGTTTTTATATTATAGTGCAGTCTGCAGCTTCACTAACTAGTTGGTATTAAAGTAGGCAATATTGACATTAATTACGTGCTTTTCATAAGACTCTTTTGAATGCATGTATCTGTTAACTCATTCAATCCCTAAAGTGGAGCTTCTAGCCACATTTAAAAGCATAAAAGTAATAAAAATGCAGCCCATCAGGATGAGGGAGTGTTATAAATAAATGATTACTGCATATTTTCTTGTGCATGACATTGGCTCAGTTGCAAGCTGTAGAATGACCACTCTTTGTGCTTCCCTTTTAATTAATGCTTATTTAAAATCTCCCATGAGATACTTTGAGTGGTGACTCAAATCCCCCTTATTGTTTGTTCTGTACAAGAGAAGGATTGGGCTGAGGGAAATGAGTGAGACTTGATTGTTTTATTAGGTTATATGCAACCTCTTAAGATATATGTTAACCTCCCAGCAATAGTGTAATGATTATTTATATATACACCAAAATCTACTCTTTCAAGGGTGTCCCGGGGGACACCGTAAATCAGTCACAGATTCACATTGTGTATAATACATGCTGTACACACAGGGCCATGCTCAATTATTGATGTATATGTATAAGAATGTATAAGTTTAAAATACATACTTTCTTAGCTCATTACAGTTCTGATTTTTTTTGTGTATGACTCTTTTTAACATCACTGACAACAGTGAAAAGAATAAGGCATCCTCAATAAAGCAGCTAGAGTAAAGGGCAGCAGTAGTAAGATATCCCACTGCTAACGATTAAAGTAGAATCCTGTCTGTACAGGTGACAAATGTAAACAAGGTAAAGTAAGTTCCTCTAAATATGATAATGTGATGAAAATCATCTTTTTATTACTACAAGAAAATTACTGCCAAGAAACAGAATCTTATGGCCCTGTTCTGTGGAAGACTGTGACAGAGTGACAGAGAGGGCGCTGTGTAAAGGGAACAGAGTGCCCTGGATTGGATGGCCAGACAATTCATCGCAGGGTTAGGTGGAAGTCAGCCATCTAGAAAGGGGACAGAGCTACGGTACACTAAATCATTGACCTGGACGGGAAGCGATATGGCATCCGCGGATTGGAGGAGTGGGTGCACTAGTTAACCAAGGGGTCATGGATGACGGTATATAACGGGGACATAGTGATGTGATCTGTTCCTTGGTGAATGGTTAAATTAAATGACCAGAAGGAGAACCTGTGCTGTGAAACGTGAGTTTTGTTTGTCGTTAATAATACTGTTTGTAATTATTTGGACGGCTAACATGATTCAGAGCTGTCTCCAAAGGCCAGCACTAAACCCGGATCAACAACACTGCACTTTTGTTGTCACTAAAAAATGGTATTCACCATGAGCACTAGTGCATGCACTGTGGACTGGTGTTTGTGTTTGTGTATGTGTTTGTAACAAAGTAGTTTGCAGTGTACAGGTGCAGGAGTGATGCGGTTTGTAATCCAGTTGGAAAAGTATTTTATTTTCTTAACAATCCAGGTCTGGTGACCAAATAATGATCCCTGGCAATACACAACAACGTGTAGTGCACGGGGTAAATAATAACGGGTTTGCAGTCCCAAATAATAAACACGAGTATCCTTCCCACAATGTACAAACACGGTCACCAGTCCTGGGTGCATGCTATAGTGCTCATGGTGGGTGATACACTTTATTGCATGACAATAGTGCAGTGTTGTTCCGGGTTTTATGCTGGCCTTTGGCGACAGCTCTGGAACATGTTAGCCATCTACTACTACAACAAGCAACAATTAGAGACAAAACAAAACAAACATTCACTATACGTTGTCACAATACTGCACAGGTCCTTCCGGGTTATTATCTTGTAACCAAAGCGAAGTTAGAGATTGCGTCTCTCCGTCCCCTTTTATGCCATCACACATGACCCCTTGGTAAACAAGTGCAGCCGCCCCTCCAATCCGTGACTGAAACATCGTTTCCCTTCCGGGTCGATGAGTTAATGCACCGGAGTTCCGGCCCCATTGTAGCTGGCCGACTTCCCTTGAACCCTAAGAAAGAACTGTCGGGCCAGCCCGTCCAAGGTACTCTGTTCTTGCTACTTACCGCCCTTACAGGTCGGGAGGGAGATTTACCACCAAGAATCACTGTATTTCTGTCACAGTGTTACGTGTGGGTGAACTGAAATGTGACTGTTATTTCTGGGCCAACCCGCGGATTACAAATAAGCAATACACGTCGCTGTATTGCTTCATTACCATTGTTATTATTTACTGTTGTTTTGCCATCAGGCCATTGGATTTAAAAAAAACATTAAACAACATTGCACCTGGATTATCATTGCCTGTCTGTTTATTAATCACTGCTGCACTGCCTTCACCTGCACACTGTTAACCACTTTGCCACAAAGATGCAAAAGCAATTTTTTTTAGAAGAATAAAACAATTGTAATTAAATGATAAAACTAGTTGGGGGGGGGGGGATTCCCTGAGTTGCTCACCTGGTAAAGGACAGGGAGAGTCATACAGTCAGGGGAGCACAGGTCAGTGTCTTGGCTTTGTCAAATTGCTTGTCTTCACTGAGGATTCCACAGGGAGCGTTGCATTTGCTCTGACGCTCCTACAAGTTAGGGTCGCCAGGGACCACTGCATTACAGCGGCCCCTATTGGTTAGGTGCCTGGTGAGCTCAAGTGGACACCTGCATAACTCCTGGGTATAAAGAGGCGATTGGCATTTTCTCTAAATGAATAAATACATATGTAAATAACGTAGTGTCATGAAGGAATGGTTGATTTACTGATTTGTTTCTTGCTAGTTTTATACTGTTACAATTGTTTTTTTTTTTTTTTTTTATTTGCCACATGCTTCAAAGGAGGGCCGTCATACTTACACTTATATTATCTTTTACTGAATTGAGCCTTTGGTCCACCTTGGAATAAATGACAATATTAAGGCTTTTGTTAGTCTGATAGATTGACCTGTATACTTATGTGCATTTTCTTCCTTTTATACTCACTTATTAGGTGTGTTTACACTAGCACAAATATTCTGGAACGAGCGGACACGCTAGCGAATGCGTTCTGGAATCCATCCTCTTATCCTCACAAAAGTTGAGTTTGTATTCCGGACTGAGAGGACGGATTCCAGTATACTTTGCTAGTGTAAACACACTGAGGAAATATTCTGGCAAGATTGGAGAAAATACACAACAGGCACTGCACGCCAAGCAGCAACGTCATCACAGTGCTGCCTTCCTATAAATCATAGTTTGTTTTTACTTTTTTCGATGTGTAGACTGGGGGTCCGTGTAAGTAAGACTTAACAGTTCAATTTTTAGAACGTTTCCTGGAATTGAAAGAATTCAGATATGTGTCACCAGGTTTTGATTCTTTTTTTTCTGCTGACTTAAACTATGTTTTGTTTTTTCTATATCTCCACTTTATTTCCAAGCTTTTTTTCACAAGCAATGATTGTTTTGTATTTTATTTTTCATGTGCGTCTTTTCTCTTTTGATTTATTTTGGTTGCACTAATTGATTTTGTCATGTTCTGGCAGGAATCCCTGTGCAGAATGTGCGTTTTTAACTAGCTGTCAATTACGCACCGGGACTGAATGGAAGAAACAATTAATTAACCTGAGTATTTAAAAGGTAGCTGAAACAGAAAATAGAGAGGGAGCGCGGAGAAGAGCAAAGACAGCGGAGAAGAGTAGAGAGAATGGAGAGAGCGTGGAACAGGCAAAGAAACGGACTCAGACAAAGACAGACCAGCGGGACACGGACAGATTTGGAATGCAGAGAACCTGACTGAACTAATGCAGAATGCAACATAACGAAAGAAAGAAACGGTTCTTTTGGATTATTTTCCTGTGGATTTTTTATATTACATACACTTTGGATTATTTTGATGTGGATTTTTTTATATTACAAACACTTTGGATTTTGCTGTGGACGTTTTTTTTTTTGTTTTCGTCTTCCAGTCTGCTTATTCTCGAGATCATAAGAGAATTACAACACTACTTATTCATTACTTAACAGACGTTCGGTGCCTCCTCCAGCTGATCCGTGTCTTCAACAATACAGGCGCTCGAAGGCTCTCCTGCTGGCAAGGACAGGTCCAGGTTCCGGGGTCTGCCTTCTTTGCGTTTCGTCTCCAGGGTACAAAACAAATGTCTTTGCGAAGAACAAGAGTCATTAACTATTTAGGTATTCCACTGAAACAGCAATTCCTCCACCAACATGTGCACTCTTCATCCGGTTATGTCTGGAATATTTCACCGCAAAGCTCAAACACTGCTAGCTCAATAAATTGAATATACAGTATTTCTATTTATGTCGACTTCAAATGTTCATCCAACTCATTCTCCATCGGGGCTAAGTTAGAGATTTGATTACAAGCACTTTAGGATTTTAGACGTCTTACACAGCGGACTCCCATACCAAGGGAAACACTAGAATAGTTATCCCGTATAGTGTCTGAAAACGCTATCTCTTTTCCAGTTGGTCGCAGGCTGGATCTCCAGATTGTCATAGTTCAAAACTGGTTTGTGTATCAGAACCTTGGATTTTGTGTAGGGAGCCCTATTTGAGTGTCGCGCTCATACCTTTGTAATCTTCTCTTTACCCCTGTGATTGGATAGTTTGGTTATTTTGGGCAGTGCTTGAATCCACATGCATTATTTCCCATTGGTTGTTCTCGTTCTGATGCGGCCCCTTGTTCTCAATTGGTCCGCTATACCGCCCCCTGTCGGCTGGATTTATGAGATGGACTGTTTTCTGTCCTAGGTGTCAAAGCACCCAGAACCAGGGAGTCATTCAGAGATCGTGAAGATATGCCATTTGTCCAGTATTTAGTTTACGACTCTTTTTAAAAGCATTCTTTGTCAGTGGGGAAGTTTGTGACCAGAAACCAAGTAGACACAGAGAATGGCTTAAAATCCCCCCTCTGTATATTTCAGTTCTGTTACTTTCACACACAGAATGATAGTATGACCCACTCTGACACTACAGCTGTATTAGAGTTAAGATAATTACTTTTTCTGTTTAAATGTACGCATTGGACAACTAAATGTAAAATTTGCAAAACTTAATGCAGTATATTTATTTATGAATATGTGTTATGAAAACTATGTATTATGATTTAAAAAGGAAATGTATTCTGTGTTATTTAAAAACACGCCATTTTGTTATTGTTTGGTTTAAATGTGGTCTGGCAGAGGCGGTGCTAACAGCTCGTCTCTGCCAGACAGCTTGTGTGAATGCATGGTCGGCAGTCAGTGCAAACTAAAACCCTGTGCAAAATGTGACCATCTCCGAAACTGATTAATTTAGTGTTAATTCGGAGATGGTCACAAGTATATAAGCCTGCAGCTTTCTGTGTTCAGGGTGGGGTGTACAGAGATGAGGTACAGAAGAAAAAGAAAGAAAGAAAGAAATTGCTACACGTGCTGGGCAGACCAGCACGGTATTTGTTTTGTGTTCGTGATTTGTTTTTGTTCAAACATTTATTTTGCTCTGTGAGCAGTGTTTTTTCTTCAAATATTTGTTTTATTTTTGTTTTCAATAGAAATGGCGCCACAGTGCGCTTTTCACCCGAGTACCTGCCTGTGTGGTCTCTGTCAGCTTTTTGGTCTTGGAACGTCAACCCTGCATCTTGGCCATGCAAAATAAGTCATATTTAGCGGTTTTGACATCAGGAAGCTGTATTGCAGGGCTTAAATGTTGAAACTGTGCAATACAGCTTTTTCAGTCTAACTATTGTGTAAAATCCATGTAATATTAAAAATAACAAATGTGCTGCTAAATTCCAGTGAAATAAATTGCATCTCGGGGTTCAGTGACCCTGGGTTTGTTCTTGCGGTTTATTTGCCTGTAATTCAGTATAGCCTTCTGTTTGTATACATTATTCTATATACAAAATAATTAGAGCAAACAGCACTGTAGTACATGTTTAGTAAATCTGCTCAATTATTTATTGTGATAAACAACCAGAAGCTCAAGAATTATACGCCTAATATGTATCGGGTCCAATACTGTGATTAAAAGACTCAATCAAAGCACTGTGTATAACCAGGGCCAGGCTTAATCCATGACCATCATTTTAATTGAATAATTGACTAACAACCCTTGTCTGGCTCGCAAACACCATGTGAAGCAGTACCATACAAGAAAGGAAGGGGGAATTTAATATGAGCATGACAAAAATAATAGCATACAGTAACCCCAGTTCCATTTAGCTTATTAAGCAAGAAAGTGTTTGACTAATGCAACTTGAAAAATGCATATACCACTGTAATCAATTCTGGCGCTCATGAAAGGCGCAGGACTGGCATAAGAGCCTGAAGATTTCTCTGCAGACGGTTAAGGATTTTCCCTCAGGCCACTACCAGCCTTGAACAAAATCTATACAGTCGCAGACAAAAGTATTTGGACAGTTTCAAAGATATTAATTAAAACAGAGATTCAGCTTTATAATAAAACAACACATTTTTACATAACATGCATAAAATGAAAAATACTATGCAAAAATAAATTTCATACTTTGACAAAAGAATTTGGGCAATCAACATATATTGTATGAAACCCATCCGTTGCTAATTATTGACAGTTATCATGATTGGAAACCAACACCTGATGATAATTGTAGAATAAATATCTTATAAATATAGTTACTTGAAAAGATTTGACACAAGAACTTGAAAAGATTTGGCACAAGAATTGAGAGAAGATGGTCAAGAAATTCACGTGCAAACAGTTCATTGATACCTTAGCAAGATGAATGTCCATGGGTGAAAACCAAGATGAAAACCTTTGTAAACAACAATACACAAAAGAAAGCGATTGGAGTTTTTCATTGAATACTTGAAGAAGCCTGATGATTTCTTCAACCACATTTTATGGTCAGATGAATCGAAAAAATAACTTTCTTCACCAAGAAAGCAACAATGTTTGGAGGAAGAGAGGAGAAGAATTTAAAGAAAAGTTAATCGTGCCCAGTGTTAACATGGTGGAGGTTGTGTGATGTTATGGACTTGTTTTTCTTCCTCAAGCACTGGCGACCTTTGTATTGTAGAAGAATCAATGAATGCTGCAAAATATCAAGAAATGTTGCACTCTCATTTGTTACCCAGTGCTAGAAGGCTTAATGGATGGAAGTTTGTATTCCAGCAGGATAATGACCTTAAGCATTCTGCAAAGTCTACAAAGGAATTTCTGAAAAAAAGGAAGATTACGGTTATGGATTTGCCATCTCAGTCCCCAGACTTGAATCCCATCGAGATGTTGTGGATTGACTTGAAGGTTGCTGTTGCAAGAAGGAAACCAAAGTCCATTGCAGAACTCAAAGCTGTATGTTGAAGAATGGGAAAACTATCTCCGGAAAGATGCCAGAAACTGGTTTCAAAATACAAAAAAAAAGACTGCAAGCTGTAAAGGAAGCAAAAGGTGGGCACACAAAATACTAACCTAAGGGTGCCCAAATTAAAAGAAATGAGAAAAACCACAAAAAAAGTGATTTCTATAATTTCTATAATGGATAAACAAATGGGTTCAGAAATTTAGAGTACATAATTTCAGTCAAGAAATATTACATTTAACACTACAAGACCCGGAGATATACTCATACCTACAAGCCCCGCAGCAGTCTTTCTGACGGCTGTATTCAAAACACTGTAAAGTATAATGAAAGGAGAAACAGTATGTTACATAAACATCTGAACAACCAAAGCATATTAAATATTTTATATATATATATATATATATATATATATATATATATATATATATATGTATATGAACATTTATTTTACAAAACAAGAAAATGTAAATAAATAAACATCTGAACAAACATTGGTTTACAACATACATACTTATAAAACTGAAACGATAGCAATACATTTTTTACTTTTCAACAGAAATCGGTTTATTATCAGATGCGCAAAAGCAACTGAGCAATGTAGAAAAACAAACTTAGAAGAAAACTTTTTACAGCACAACAAGTTATAAAAAAGTATTTTTTTCTGCTTTTTTTAGACAAAAGTGTATTCCTTTACCTTGAGTCTAAGGCTGTTCACAATCAACACAGATAATGTGCTTCTCCATACATGCAGTGCACTTTCTACACACCGCCTTTCTGCACAGGACACAGCTGTCCGAAGTTTTATCTTTATTGCACTTGCCAACCTGGTATTGGCGTCTCTTATGGCTCTCAGCGGGATTGCCAGTTTCAGCTGTGGGTACTCACTTGGCAGTCTCCCTCTGTTCCAAATGCTTCTTGTGAAGTTCCTGTGCTAAATGTAGAAGATATTCACTCCTTGGTAAATTCTTCTCCGTGCATTGTTTGTAAAGAACCAGGAGTTGATACATTGTAAAACACCTGAACAGGCCACCAGCGGGAGCCAGCTATCATGGAATACTTCCGTGCCATCTGATCTAAAATATCAACTCCATATTTTGTTGCGTTTTTAAAACTCCACGGTCTCTGGTATTTTTTTTTACTAGTCCCGATGGTAATTGACTGATGAAGTGTGCTGAGTCACTTCCATCGCTTTCTATAATTGTTCATCTCCTGAATCACCTTCAGATACAGTCTGTAAAAATTGCAAGCACTGCTCAGCAGTCATACGTCTTTGTTGACTAATTTTTCTCTCTATCATTCGCAGGAAAGTAACATATATGAAAGACTATCCTCTTGTGTAAACTCTCATGTATCCTCTCAAGAGACTGTGGAAGACTAATGAATTCTTCAGGGTAACCTCTGACCTTTCTAGTAACCTGGGTAACGAATAAGTCACATACAAAGTGGCACTTACCAAAAAAGTGCACCTGGCAAGCAGGTGCAGCGTTTGAAAAGGCTGATTGAAAAACAATAGACTGTCAGTCATTCACTCAAGCACAGCAGCATTGAAAAATATTGAATAATCTTCAGCACTGATAGATAAATAGCAACTAGGCTATTGTTAGGAGGTACATATTGTGTTTGTTGATATGCTGTGGTATGTGTTGAGTAATAGATTAATGTTTTGGGCGTGTGGTAAGTGCAGTTGCATTATTTGGAGGACATTTCAAGGATCACCTGGGATTTTCTTTTGGAGCAGACTGGTCGAGTACCTGTTCGCTATGGTATTTTGTATGGTTAAACATACATTTTAGATACTTTTATTTCAAAAGGCTTGATAGCAATTAGGACACAAATTAGAAAATTTAGGTTGAAATGAACTATATACATTGGGGCCCTATTTGAAGTAAGAGCAACAAGTCGTTTATAGATAAGAATGCATTATTTTTGTTATTTTTTATTTTGTTTTGATCAATTGTTTATCAGTTTTTTTCACACAATTTGAAATGCCCAATTCCAATTTTGCCTCAATGATTAAAAAAAAAAAACTCCATTCCTGCTATCAAACCAATTGCCACTGAACCATGCTATTCAAGCCTGGAGGCAGGGCACAGCCAGTCTGTGTCTGGCCTGCACCGGGCACCAGACCAGTAGGGGTCGCTGAAGTGCATTGAGGTGAACTTTCCCCAGCTGTGAACCAAACCACACTCACAGACATGCCTGTGCCTGTGCTGGGTCAGTCATTACTTTAATAGAATCTATTAGAACAGTAATCAAACTGCTCTTGTCTACCACTATTGTGACATTTTAAAATAATATGCACTTCAAAACAAGACCCACCCTGTTATTTAGGAAAATAAGATCAACTAAAAATGAACCTTGTCTTTTTCTTAGATAAACCAAAATAAAGACCAGTAGATAGTGAACTGCAAGTAATAACATTTTAAATCCAGGGATTTGCTCAGCATACTGTAGAATAGATTGATAGGTGATTAAAACTGTTTCCAGTGTGGATACATTTATAAGCACACACTGTGTTTTTAGTGCACATGTTTGTTTGGCTTGGTCCTTCTTTGTGTCTGTGCCAGCTGGCAGCTGCTCGCACTGTGACACATGACACTACAGCTGTGTCCACATGTTTTTGGGTCACAGCATCAACTTATATAATGTAGGCTTTTGATCAACAGTTCAAACTTTCAAATGATCTTATCATATTACAGATGATTGCTACCTATTATGGGAAATACTTATTTAGAAATTGCGTCAAGATGACCCTGTAACAAAAGCTAATTTTAGCATCAACACTTTGCAACATGAGATGACTAAATAACTTTAAATTAAAGAAATAGGTTTTTAATATCTGATCACAGATTTACCATGGTTCAATCTTTAAAATACATGAGAGTTAATACTGTTGTCAAATTAACTACCAACAAGTTATCATTGGACTATAATTCACCTGAATCGGTATAAGCCAACAATATTTTTAAATTATAAGTACAACCTAACCCTGAAAGCATTTTCTTTATTAACAGGCATTATAACAATGAACAATGAAGGTTATTGTTAACAGTTAACCAAATAGTAAAACTGTCAAAAAATCTCAGTGCAAAATAAATAACAACTTTAATTAAACAATCTGTGTGATAAATTCAACTAGTGGGAGTGGTGCCTGATATGTTGTGGTCAGGTAAACATACCTACAATGGTCTGTGGCTGCCAGATGTAAATCCAGTCAAAAGAATGTATTGGTGCTAGACTCAAATATAAATTAAAGGAGCCAGTTTTTATTCGTGATAATGAATTACAATATCTGACTTAAAAATCTTTAAAACAGTGTTTGATTATTTGGAACAGGAGCTATAGCATTAATAACATTAATGAAACACTGTCAGAAAACTGGAGTTAAACATTTTACAATGAAAACAACATAATACCGGTATATTCATAGGTTATTTATTTGAATTAATTACAAGAATTAAATGAGACTGAAAACAAATTACTATGTAGGCCCTGGAGACAACCCACAAACTTCCCCAAAGAACTGAAATGCCAAGATAAACATAAAAATGATGCTAGCATCCAAAAAAAGACGCTTACATATATGATTATGTATAAAGTAAAAAGTAATACAAGGGCAGTTGAATACATGCATAGACATACACACACACACACACACACACACATATATATATATATATATATATATATATATATATATATATATACACCCATGCATAGGTAATGTCCAAGGTCTAGGGATACATAAAAAGTATTTTAATAAATACATTTTAATGAAAAATAAAACCCATTTGTGATAATGTCCATCTACAAGTTGTGGTTTCAATGTGGAAAACACTCTCACACTAGGCCTTTTAGTTCAAGCCAAGAACAGACAAATGTCGAGAGCCTTGAAAATTACTAGTCAGCTTGCAGATGGGAAGGCAAAACAGAGCATAGCAGTCTTTTATTAGATAAGTAAATAGAAACAGGGGAATTATTGCTTAATGATATCCAATTTAAAGGGGCACAGCTGTGGTCAGAAAAAAAGCCAGAGCTAAATGCCTTTTATAATGCCATATGCACTTAGCAGGGAAGACAAAGCATCAAAAATACATAACAGCATATATGCAGGTAATTGATAGAACAGTATGTATTATAATGTGTTTAGTCTCAAAAGGTAACACCAGTAATTATGGAAGCCTTTGGCTGAGATCCCCCACATGCCTATGCTTGTATACACTGGTATAGGCTCAAGGGAGGCGAAATGCCTGAAAATAGTAGTTAGGCATTACATGAAATGCCTAATCCCTGGTCATTTGGTATTATTAACTCAAACATTTTTGCTGCTTTTGGTTGTATCCAGCATGGTGTTAAAGTTGTTCCCACATCTTCCCGATCCCAAATTTTAATTTAAACATTGTGCTATGAATCTATGAATTCTATTTCCTAAAATTAAAAAAAAAAAAAAAAAAATCACAAAAATGCTTTGTATCGTAAATACAAAAACACTCGAGAGAAGTTGTCTCACCAGTTCAAGTTAATTTAAGTCTGAGATATAACTGGTGTTACAATAATGCATAAAATAAATAATTACAGTATTCTGTGCTAAAATATTTGGATTATTATGATGTTCTTTTGTTGAAGTTTACTGCAGTGCCTCTAAGTAAGTTCCTGTGCTGTTCATTGGTTTTAAGAGCAATTAATGCTATACATGAATATTCATGTAAAAAACATTCATCACTTCATAAAATATGTATGTATTGTGAGAGATGCCCCCTATGAACCTTCTGGTATAAGAGACACATTCTGTGTAGTTTGGGACTATAAAGTTCTGTCTGCCCAAACTGAGTTCTTACACCATGAGTGAAGCATCTCTCATTATAATCATTATAATCAGGGGTTAGATAACTGGTACGCATGCGCACCAATAAAAAACAAATGCGACTTCCATATTGTTTTTAACACGCAAATGCGTACCATCAGCACAGGAAAGCATTTTTCATGTAGGCAGCGAGGGTGCTCACGCCTACAAGGTCAAACATTGTAATAACCAACAATCCGGACTCCTACTTAAACATTCATAAACTACTGTTGTTGTCTCTGACACTGCCATTAAACAGAGCTGCTTGTGAGTGTGGGTTTTCACATGTCAACATTTAATCAGCCTCTCGCCTTTCTGCCCTGATGCATATTCATATGTGTAAGATGACCACTGAAACCTTTGATCCTGAACCCAGCATCCTTGACAGGGGTGTAAATCGTTTTGAAAACTGGTGCTAAACTGTGGATGAGTGTGGGTGGGCCATTTCAGTAGTCCAGATAAACTATCATCATCTATGGTTGCTAACAAATACAAAATAATAATAATAATAATAATAATAATAATAATAATAATAAATAATAATAAATTAAACATGTCTACTGGCGCCAGAATTTAATATCGCTTGCGCTATATGAGGTACCCTGGTGCTAGAATCTTGCTCCAAATTTGCACCCCTGATCCTTGATATCCCAATTGTTTGAACTGTTGGAGGAGGAGGTGGAGCTAGACAGTGGCTTGGATAACGACCCCTAATTTTGGTGAGTACCAAACCATTTCTGCTGGTACTCATGTGAGAACCTAATTATGTGAACTCCTGAGTATAATCTCTCATTATAGCAACTGATTATAAACCACAATAAATGCAGTTGACATTTTAAAAATGAATGTAATCAATGCTAACACAAAAATGACAGATTCTCCTCACTCTCTTAACTTTTAATCAGTCAAATAGTGTAATAGAATGCCCTTCACACCAGTCATTTCATGAAATGCAATGAAACTTTTAGGCATTTCATGTAATGACCGAGTGAAACAGTAATTTCACAAAATGACTTAAAACCTTTAAATCAGTCAAATAGTGTAATAGAATGCTTGTAACAACAGTCATTTCACAAAATGACTGAAATATTAAAACAGGCAAAGAGTGTAATGGATGCTCCTAAAATCAGCCATTTTGTGGAATGCCTGTAACAGCTGGCTCTTTGAGATTATATATATATATATATATATATATATATATATATATATATATATATATATATATATATATATATTGAAAAAAGTCTGTAAGGAGTTACAAACATTTTTGAATTAGGCATACTGACACTGGTAGTTTATCAGTCGAAGTCTATAGAGACACTCTTGGCTGCACTCCCAACACATCCTTTTAACTTAAAACATGACCACTGCAATTTTGTATTAAAAAATCTATTCCTTTTATTTGTCTTCATCAGGTCCACAGTATATATACAGTTGTAGTCAAAAGTTTACATACCCCATTTGGTAATTTATAATTTCTAGAAATTTCTCGAAAACAGATCATTATAGGAAAAATCTTTTGTCAACAAAGTTTAGCTTTTGTGGATGAGGAAAAAAAGTTACAAGAAATACATGTCTACAATTATTTATTACAGATTATCTGTCAAAGCCCACATTTTTATTTAGTATTTTATTTTATTTTCGCATGCGCAAATCGGTCCATGCACATGGCTGTGTGTCGGGACAGTGTGTAAGCTCTGTGCTCCAGGGCTGCAGACATACTCTGTTGGTTACACTGAGCTTCAGCGAGACGTGACGAAAATGCAGCAACATATAAGCTAATGAGAAGAGCGATTCCAGCTACGGTAATGTGTAACAGTTAATCATGAAAGTTTTAGATACTCTGTAATGTGTGTTTTTTTTAAAAAAAATTTAATGTGTGATCTTGCTTTTGTGCATTTTCATTTACAAGTGGACTGTGAAATTACAGCCTTACTGAGCAGCACATGCAATTTTGAATATTGTTTCAATTCTGGATAATGTGATGTTTTTTCTGAATCTTTTAATAAACTGCATTGCCTTTTACGTTTTACGCATTTCTGTGCAGTAACATTTTGATTTCATTTTGCTATTGGGTCATAATGTGGAACTTTACATACTGCTCCAAATTAATACGTACCAGATTTAAAATAATGTACTCTACTATCCATGTGTCTACAGGCATCTCTTTTGGTAAGTGATATTTTCAGAATCATATTGTTCTGAATTAAAATACTTATGTTGAAAATATAGTACTGTAATAGTACTGTAACCAACTACAGTACATCAAATGGAAGCCTATTTATTTTGAAACACACTCATGTCAGCAATATATTTGACGTTGTATATTTTTTGTGTTTCTTGAAAAGCGGACAAAATGAAATAATCAGATATGCATCACACTCTTTTAACCGACACTGAAGTCAAAATGTTATAGTGTCAGATATGTAAGTGGGCACTGGTTTGCAATGTTTTATGCATAAAGTACTCCAACAATGTTGTAAATGAAAACAGGATGGTGCCTGTATTTATTCTCTTCACAAAACACACAAACAAAACAAAACCCTAACTCCCTTCGGAATACTACCTATACTTTTGCAAGAATCTAACTATAACCGGGCAGCTAGTCCATTTACCGGTAATAAAAATACTTTATTTGCTTTATGTTTTAAATCACAATCTACTTCCTGTCTTTCTCCAAACTCCCACACCCAATAACCCACCTGAGGTTCATTTATATCTCCCCCAAGATCAGACTCAGCTGTTCGGCATTTCCCATTATCTTCCCATTATAGTCAGTGCATTATTCAATTCAGGAGGTCTTTACCAAGATGGCCCCCTACTGCCTTCAGTCACCGTAACATGGAGTGTCCTACCCTAACCCCAGGATCCTAAAGCCTCCAGATTTTTTTTAGGATAGTACACTCCCTTACAATATATATATACACAGCCGGACGCAAAGCTGTGAGAGGTGGAAAAATTACTAAAATACATTGCCACTCGAGCAATAATTGTATTTTGCAGTTCTCAATGTTTTCTCTGGGCCTCTACACTATAAAAGGGAATGCATCACTTCCTTAGCAACAGTCACAGATTGACTCATACTAAAAAGTGACAATAACAAGCTTTATTTTTCCTAACAGTATAGATGGAAATGTGATTTTATATCTTTCTGAATACTGTATGTTTCATGCCATTAAGTCATTGCAGTATGGGTGGGAGGGGAAAAAATGGGAGGGGGTGAGGGTGGAGGTGGGGTGACTGCCTGTCCTGGGCGCTAAAATGCCTAGTTATGGCTCTGTATATACATTCAACCTCGGTTAACTAGACTGGAGGATAACTCGACACCTTTGTTTAATTTGACAGACAATCTTGGTCCCGGATTTTCTCCATATAAAATATATGCATCCTGCTCTTTTCATTTTCTAATTCGACACCACGCTTTACTTGTAACTTGACACTTATTACTGGTACTGAAGGGATACAAACTATTAAAAAGACTAGTGGATAACAGTGCGATTTGGGAGCTATCACTGGCTGCCATATGTACAGGGAGCCAGTGCAAGGAGGCTAAAACAGGGGTGATATGCTCATTTTTTTTAGTTTTAGCCAAAATTCTAGCAGCGGTATTCTGAACAAGCTGTAGGTGGGACACCGCACGTTTTGGGATGCCAGAGAGGAGTGCATTACAGTAATCAATTCTTGAAGAACCAAAGGCAGGTGTTAGTCTCTCGGCGTCAGATAAGGAGATAATAGGTCTCAGTTTGGCTATTATTATTATTATTATTATTATTATTATTTATTTCTTAGCTGACGCCCTTATCCAGGGCGACTTACAATTGTTACAAGATATCACATTATTTTTACAATTACCCATTTATACAGTTGGGTTTTTACTGGAGCAATCTAGGTAAAATACCTTGCTCAAGGGTACAGCAGCAGTGTCCCCACCGGGATTTGAACCCACGACCCACCGGTCCAGAGCCCAGAGCCCAGAGCCCTAACCACTACTCCACACTGCTGCTATATTTCTCAAGTGATACAAGGATACTTTAGAAACATCCCTAAAATGAGACTGTGGCAGAAATAAAATGATTCTTGGTTGTAAATCTCCCTCCCGACCTGTGAGGGCGCTAAGCAGCGAGAACAGAGTTCTTTGGACGGACTGGTCCTACAGTTCTTTCCCAGGGTTCAAGTGAAGTCGGCCAGCCTGGAAGGGGGCGAGACTCCATTGCAATAACGCATTGACCCGGAAGGGAAACGACGTGGCAGATTGGAGAGGTGATTGCACTTGTTTACCAAGGGGTCATGTGTGACAGCATAAAAGGGGACGGAGAATCATAATCTGTTCATTCGCTTTGGTTTAGTGTGAGTAGAACCGAGAAGGACAGTGAAAATTATACAGAAACTGAAATCGTGAGTGTTGTGTTTTGTTTGTTTGTAATTGTCTTGTCTTGTACGTTGCTCGATAGCTAACACAGTTCCGGAGCTGTCGCCAAGGGCCAGCACTAAACCGGACAACACTGCACGCTTGTCACAAATATAAACCTGTATCACCCACCACGAGCATGCACCCAGGACTGGTGACCTTTTTTGTATTATTGTGAGGCGGATATTGTTTATTATTTGGGACTGTCTGTTCTTGTTATATACCCCATGCTGTACACACTGGTGTGTATTGCCGGGGAATTATTATTTGGTCGCCAGACCTGAAATCTCCAAAATAAAACATTTCCAAACCGGATTACAATTATCTCTGTCTGCTTCTTTCACGCACTGCATCACTCCTGCACCTGCTCCCCCTCAGCCACTTTGTCACAGAGACTCAAATGATAAATTATGATCAAAGATAACCACCCAATTTTTTATTTCAGTTTTAGGATTTGATAAAAGACTGCTAGGGTCAAACTCATGCAATCCTACATTGTTTAGTTGGTTATGGGAGCTGTGACAGAGATCGCATGATTCTTGGTGTTAGATCTCCCTCTCGACCTGTGAGGCAGCTGCATAAAGGGAACACAATACCCTGGACACGAAACCAATGACCCGGACAGGAAACGGTGTGGCATCCGCGGATTGGAGGAGCAGATGGGCTTGTTGACCAAGGGGTCATGGGTGACGTTATTAAAAGGGGACATAGTGATGTGATATGTTCCTTTGTGAATGGTTACGTTAAATAACGAGAAGGAGAACCTGTGCTGTGAAACGCTAGTGTTTTGTTTGTCGTTAATAATACTGTTTGTAATTATTTGGACGGCTAACACGATCCAGAGCTGTTGCCAAAGGCCAGCACTAAACCTGGATCAACAACACTGCACTTTTGTTGTCACTAAATAACTGTATTCACCACAAGCACTAGAGCGCGCACTGTGGACTGGTGTTTGTGTTTGTGTATGTGTTATGTGTGGGTGAACTAAAAACGGGACTGTTATTATTTCAGGGGCAACCCGCGGATTATAAATAAGCAATACACGCTGCTGTATTGCTTCATTAACATTGTTATTGTTTACTGTTAGCCATCAGGCATTGGATTATACAATTAAACCTTCATTGCACCTGGATTATCGTCGTCTGATTATTGATCGCCTGCACCTGCACACTGTTAACCACTTTGCCACAGAGCCTACAAACATAACCTCTGTTTTATCTGAATTCAACATTAGAAAGTTTTGAGACATCCAGCACTTGATATCAGCAAGGTAAGCAGCAAATACCACCCGGATAGAAGTATCACTAGGTTTTAAAGACAAATACAGCTGGCTGTCATCCGCATAGCACCATGTTTCCTAACAATATCACCCAATGGTAACATATATAATGAAAATAGCAATGGACCCATACTAGAACCTTGTGGAACATCATAATCAACTTCGGTCAATGCTGATATAGAGACAAATTGATACCTATCAGATAGGTAAGATTGAAACCAGGATTAGACAAGGCCAGACAGTCCCACTATTTGAGCCGATTTAATAAGATGGAGTGGTCTACGGTGTCAAAAGCAGCACTTAGATCAAGAAGAATTAGAACTGATTGAAAGCCCAAGTCAGAGCTTATCAGTAGGTCATTTACAACTTTGACAAGGGCTGTCTCTTTACTATGTGCAGCACGAAATCCAGACTGAAATTTCTGAAATACACCATTAAGAGTTAAAAAAAAAAAAAAACTTTGTAATTGAAATGCAACAACTTTCTCTAAAACCTTGTCTAAGAATGGAAGATTGGAGATGGGCCTGTAGGTATTAATGAGTTTAGGATCCAAGTTGTGTTTCTTGAGCATTGGCTTTACTATAGCTACCTTAAGTGCTGAGGGAACAATACCGGAAGAAAGAGATCTATTTATAATTTTTTTTTAATGTGGGTAATAATAACTCCAAGAGCGTTTTTTAATAATTGTGTAGGAAATGGGTCAAGAGAACATGCTGTAGTTCTCATGTGCTGAATCAGAGCTGTCAGCTCTTGAAGGGTAATCAAAGAAAAGACCTCTATAGTAGCCTTAGAGGCACTAATAGGTAACACTGTACAACAAGCCTGCTTTATAGAATATGTTTGTGGAATCTGATCTTCTAATGTGTAGTATTTTATTTTTAAAGTGATTTAAGAAGTCATTACAGCTAGGAATAAAACCAGTATTATCCTTGGAGAAGGATTAATGAATTTATCAATTGTAGCAAAAAGAATTGTAAACTCGGTTGCTTTTCTGCAAAGGAGAATCCGCTCTACTAACCAATACGTCATCAGCAAGCGCTTCATTTTGTTTCGGCTTTTCAGTTAAGTGCTGGGAGGCCGAAACGGGAGTTGACTGCTTAGAGCCTGGAGGAAAGGCTGCCCTAAAAAATTAAAAATATGTGAGTAGGGAGTTTTTCCTTACCTGAGTGCTGAGCGGTTCGTATTTACTTCTGCAGTGTGAGTGGTCAGGTTGGACAGGCTGGGCTCTCTCCCCCAGCACAGTCATGCTGTGGTGGGCGGGTTGTGTCTCAACTGCTGATTTTCATTAAATTCAATATTTGGGGGATAGGTGGCAGGGCGTCAATGTGGAGCGTGTTAATTATTTATTATTATTCATTCATGGTTTGGCAGCCTGGTCTTTTCAGTGGGAGGTGGCCACAGCCACTTCCTATCTGCGGCACTGGGATGCATGTAACTGTTCATGTTTTTCCAGCTGGCCTCATGCAGGTAGCTGTCGGGCACCCACGGACAAGGCCTCTGGCCAAATGTATCTCGCCATTGTGGGGTGCGTTAATTATTTTTTATTATTCTCCTTTCATGGTTTGGCGGCCTCGTTTTTTTGGGGTGTAGGTGGCTCATAGCCACTTCCTATCTGCGGCACTGGGATGCATGTAACCGTTCATGTATTCCCAGCCGGCCTCGCGCAGGTAGCTGTTGGGCACCCACGGACGAGGCCTCTGGCCAAATTTATCTTTCACTCGGGCCCTGAGCTCCCTTCACAATTCATAAATCATCTGCAATTGCAATCATCATCATTCATTCATTGCCATTCATTCATAGCAGATTCTCCGTGCTGAAATGTAGGATTATTTTTATTAGTTTCTATTAAGTTGGCGTAATAAGTTGATGTAAATATCTCTGTGATGTATCAGTAAGGGTCTTTTAATAGACCCTTATATTAGAAATAGTGTACAGAACCTGATTAGCAGTAGTACTATAATAATAATAATAATAATAATAATAATAATAATAATAATAATAATAATAAATAATAATAATAATAATAATAATAATAATAAAAACTACATGCCAAGCAAGTACATAATGGGGAATTATCTGACTACAACATTTCAAACAACAAAAGCGAATTCGCTCTGGATAATAGCGTCATGCTAGAAAGAAAACAGTGGTTTCAGTAGAGATACGACAGGGCAGAGAAGCAAGGACAACAATATAAAGTTAAACTCTTTATTTAAAAATCAAATCTGTACAAAATATACATTAAAAAAAGAAATCCAAACACGTCATGTCCGTGTATCGGTCCCCAATACTAGGACTATATAAAGAAGGATAGGAAAATTATGTCACATGTGGGCGGAATTAGTAAAGAGTGGACTTTAACAGTGCACTCGCAATGCTTTTAAATTATTCGCACTTGCTCTGGCAAAATGTTTCTTGACATAATCAAGCATTCATTTGCATAAATAACAGTCAGTCGCTTTATATTAATGATATTTTGTATTGTTATTAAAAAAAATACCGGTATATTCTGGTGCTGCAACACAAATGGCGCCTGATCACAGGATTGACTGTCCTATCCTTTTTTATATAGTCCTAGCCCAATCCCAGATTTCCTGTGGAGGAGTAATCATATACATATAAACTAAACTAAAATGTATGCATGCAGTGCAGTGAAACTTTTCAGATCTCCCCTTTTTTCTTTTCTCATGTCCTGTTCCCATAATCCCGCCTCTTCTAACTCCCTAGTAGCTCCCATCCTCCCCAGTTCTTCGTAAAGCTGAAAACTATTGGCTGATCTCGACATACAATTATACAAATGTGCCAATATATAATTGCCACATTTCCATCATACTTTCCAACAATCAAGACTTTCATTAGACAAGCATTTTGTTGAGCCTCATTATCATATTTTCTATTTTTACCATAATGCCTAAACGCCTATGTGACAGAGAAAGAATGAATCTTGGTTCTAAATCTCCCTCCCAACGTGTGAGGTTGTTGTGTAAAGGGAACAGAGTGTCCTGGACAGACAATTAATTCCAAGGGTTAGCACCATCCGCCACTGGTATAAACCATACCAAGATTATAAAACCAAATAAAGGTAAATGCACTTTTAAATGATAAAATATTAAAACATGCTGCCACTTTTATCATGCTAAAGGTTTCCAGGTGTACGTGAAATTATTTTCAAAGTGACAAGAAGCTGAGCCTTACAAATGGAATAATCCTTTCAGGTTTTCTTTCTTTCTTTCAGCAGCAGCGTAAAGTTAAAATGTGTTAGAGTTCTAAAATGTCTTTAGGTTAATTACCTTTATACATAAAATGTTGACAAGCAATTTAACCAGATTGTGATCTCGTGTGATGGAGGCTGATTCTAGCATTTTTTTTTTATTTATATAATAATTAATAATAATGATAATGTATTTGTTTGTGTGTCTAAATGTACACGGCAGCAGTAACGTAAAGTAAATACGATAAGCTAAACACTTACAAATTCAAATAAGCACAGAACAATAAACTTTACACAGGTGTTTTCCATTGCTCTTTCATTTCTCAGCTCGGTTAAATATGAGAAAGCAGATATTTTCCCTTTTTTATGTAATGCTCATTATTTGGTTTCAAGATGTCATTCTTTTGTCCATTATTCAGTATTTGAAGCTGGTTAATGCCGAATGTGTAAACCATTATTGTTTATCTTACTGAAACAAAGAAAAGTGTTGAATTCACATATCATATATTGATTGTGATCATGTGTAATATTTAATTGAGGTAAAACTATTACATGCGTGCAAATGCTTCATCAGATGTCTTCATCAATGTTATTTGCAATGTCTTTGTTCTCACTAAGGTAAGAAACAGTATTAATGGTAATACTCTCATTTGTGAGTATCTATTCTTTTTAATTGGGTCCATCATTTTTAGATATGCAAAAAATGTATAAACTAAATTAATAAAGCAAAAACGTGGGTTACACAAGACAATATATTAATGAATGTATTTTAATTGACGAAAACATATTGAGGAGGCCTTGAAGATTATCATCATAATTTATTCGATCATAAATAATACACAATATAAAACAAAGCTAGAAAGCCATTTTTCATAGGAACATGTGGGCACTTTCTCTGGGAAAAGGGTTAAATGGTTGTCAATGCTTTCTCAAGGGGCTCCGTCTGACAGTGAACATGTGTTTCCTCCCTTTAATCGGCTCGCCAGTAGCCAGAAAGCTGCTTGCTTTCCGCACAGGTTGTCAAAAATGATTTCAGTCTGGAGACAGTGAATGATAAAAGAGGTTTTCAAACACAGTTTTGCACTGTAGTGTGTGCAGTCCCAGGGAGCAAGGTTTGTATTACAACCTCACCGTAGACAGGGGGGCGCATTTGCTTTTGCAAATAAAGGGCACCGTTTTTAACCTGTTGGTAGATGGTTGGGGTAAATTGAATAAAAGCAATGCTATGCCTTTAATATGAGACCACTCAAAGTAACTATAAAGACATTACATGAACCCCAGGAACTAATATCCACCTCTGATAATTATACCTTTTTCAATTACCCAGTTCTTTTCATGTTAACTTTTATTCACCTAATAATAAAATGCAATATTGCTTACTTGGCTGATAGCATGATATAACTACAACCTCATGAACTTATAGGAATGATGTTACAGTTGAAAACAACCTTTTTATATACCTAATTAGCTCATTAAAATGGTTTTGTCATTAATATTTATTGGTATGTGAATAACAATTTCTGGACGGCCTACATAGATAACATCTACAGTATTTTTTAATGTCTGTGGGGTTACACTTCATAAATTAATTTCCTATTTCAAAACTGAAAGAACACAGTTTTTAGGCAATAAATCAGAAACTATGCTGTTGCTACACTGTATTTACAGTACACTTTTGTTTCATTATATAATACATGTACTTCTATGATCGAAAAAATCATAATAAATCATGTAGCCTTTGGAAAACAACTGTTCTATATAAGAGCTATAACACACTGTTTCCAACTCAACTGATGAAGGCCAGAAAGTTTGTCTAATTGATGTGGTTAATTAGGTACTTTTAAACGTAATACAATACCAAGCCACTTATTTAAAGAAAGAAACAGGATTTTTTTTTAAAGACTTTTGGGATTGACTTTTCAGTTCATGGAGGTTAAAACTAACACGACCAAAAAACAACGCTGACCCATCAATTACTTATATTTAGGGCTTCTGTTATTCAGGTTTTATTAATAGTATTTTTTGGTGCTTATTTTTAGCTATTTTCAAGTTTTATGTAAATTGTTTTTTTCTGTTTTTGATATACAGAATGAAATTAGTGTTTTCGGTTACTTTCCAAAATACTTGACAGCGTTTTTCTGTCAAAATATGTATAGTAGTATAGACAGTACTTGCACACTTAAGTTGTACCTTCTTTCCTTTGCTGTCTTCCACAACGAAATCCCTATGGTCACGGGCACATTCTTCTGGGTTTTTTGTGTATATGTATTTTTGTACATTTCGCCACAATTCTGTTTTAAATCCTCTGTATCTTAACTGTAATACAGCTTTAAATCCTGCTAACAAGCCTCCATTCTGATTGTAATCTCGTTTTAAATCTTGCAAGCGGAGTCTCCTATAGTAATGTAGGAATGTGCTGTCACTCAGTAGTTGGGGTAGGTTTAAAGTATTGAGAACGTATCAATGATAGATGCAAGTCAGGAAGGCAGGACATTGCCCAGCAGCACTGGGAAATGTATGTATTATTATTTTCGTAGTAGATTTTATTTTTTTAATAGAAAAAGTGTAAAGTCAGAGTGAATTGATTAACCATTTCCATAGTTTTTCCAGTGTTTATTGGCTATCCACCGATTTCATTTATTTTGTATCGGGGGTGTTTTATCGGGTTTTGTCGGTTAAAACTGAAAATCAGAAGCCCTACTTATATTACATGCATTATTTCTTCTATTAATTCCACTAGCTTTTAGAAAGTAAACACAGTTTTTAGAAAAAATATGGAAATAGTTACTGGATTACTGTGACTGTCATGTTAACATAAATGTGATTTAAAAAAAAATAATAATAATTCTGATTTAGGTTTCTGAAAGCAGCATTTGAATACAGAAAACCTGAATTCATACTTATGCTCTGACACAAGCGCCTTCATACAACTGACAAGAAAGTACAAATCCTTCAGGGGACACATCACGACTACAACTAAAGCAGCAGCTCATTTACAGTGTTCCCATTGATGATGCTGATGGTGCCATTTTAGTTGACTGTAAAATAAAACTTTGTTTGGTAAACTTTTTTTTTGTCCAAGTACACAAAATGTAGATTAAAGTATAAGTTTTAGAAATGTTCTGTTATTGTCATAGTTAGACCCTCCACATTGGTAATTACCAGTCACATTGGACAGTTTTGGGTGGAATTAGATAACTACTCTCCTGCAGGGGTAGATAATGATCGATAATCACCTACTTGTCAGGTTGGATTGCTTAATTATTACCTTTGCTGTCTGTTCTGTGGCTTATAAGTGTTACAAAAAAATCCAAATCAGTTTACTTTCATTCGCTTTTTTGTTGCCCCCCAAAGAAAAAAAAAAAATGTTATGTCTACTTTGCACCATTGTATGAAAATGTTTGTTTAAGCATTTTGCTACCAGTTTAGAAATCTCTTTGGCACAACATAAAATGAAAATTTTGTACAGGATATCAGCAATCGTAGCCAGCAAAGTTTTTCATAGATTTTGTCTGCATTGTACAGTATCTATTTGCAGTTAAGGGTCTGTCAAAATCCCAGTCTTGTGTACAGATATAGCCCATATATAGCACATAAGACACAATTCGACAACACTTTTTATTTGTAATAGTACAATTTTTTTTGTGATTTATAAGAAGTTAGTATATATTATTATAATAGAAATTATTTTCCCTAAACTGCATAAAATTACATATTATATTACAATTACATTATTTTACATATATATTACAATATATTTACTTTGAACAACCACACGCTGAACAACTGCATGTCCAATCAACCACACAGGTTCTCACATGGTTTTCTTTCTCTATGGCAACCACTCATTGCGTGGTTTTACAGCAAAACTAAAAGTGTAAATAAATCCAGTTTTAAATAACTTTAGCATAACCGAGGCAGAAGTGTTAAAGGGACTAGGAGCTCTTAAAATAAAAAAAATCCCCTGGGCTGGATGAGATCCTCCCAATAGTACTCAAAGAAATGAAAGAAGTTATTTACAAACCGCTAACCAAGATCATGCAACAGTCTCTTGACACAGGGGTTGTACCAACAGACTGGAAAATAGCAAATGTAATACCACAAAAATAATAATGATATTATTATTAGATCATGATATAAAGCAGGTCCGTCACTCTCCCTGCGCGGCGATCATGATATAAAGCAGGTCCGTCACTCTCCCTGCACGGCGATCATGATATAAAGCAGGTCCGTCACTCTCCCTGCACGGCGATCATGATATAAAGCAGGTCCGTCACTCTCCCTGCGCGGCGATCATGATATAAAGCAGGTCCGTCACTCTCCCTGCACGGCGATCATGATATAAAGCAGGTCCGTCACTCTCCCTGCGCGGAGATCATGATATAAAGCAGGTCCGTCACTCTCCCTGCACGGCGATCATGATATAAAGCAGGTCCATCACTCTCCCTGCGCGGCGATCATGATATAAAGCAGGTCCGTCACTCTCCCTGCATGGCGATCATGATATAAAGCAGGTCCGTCACTCTCCCTGCACGGCGATCATGATATAAAGCAGGTCCGTCACTCTCCCTGCGCGGCGATCATGATATAAAGCAGGTCCGTCACTCTCCCTGCGCGGCGATCATGATATAAAGCAGGTCCGTCACTCTCCCTGCATGGCGATCATGATATAAAGCAGGTCCGTCACTCTCCCTGCACGGCGATCATGATATAAAGCAGGTCCGTCACTCTCCCTGCGCGGCGATCATGATATAAAGCAGGTCCGTCACTCTCCCTGTGCGGCGATCATGATATAAAGCAGGTCCGTCACTCTCCCTGCGCGGCGATCATGATATAAAGCAGGTCCGTCACTCTCCCTGCACGGCGATCATGATATAAAGCAGGTCCGTCACTCTCCCTGCACGGCGATCACGATATAAAGCAGGTCCGTCACTCTCCCTGCACGGCGATCATGATATAAAGCAGGTCCGTCACTCTCCCTGCACGGCGATCATGATATAAAGCAGGTCCGTCACTCTCCCTGCACGGCGATCATGATATAAAGCAGGTCCGTCACTCTCCCTGCACGGCGATCATGATATAAAGCAGGTCCGTCACTCTTCCTGCACGGCGATCATGATATAAAGCAGGTCCGTCACTCTCCCTGCGCGGCGATCATGATATAAAGCAGGTCCGTCACTCTCCCTGCACGGCGATCATGATATAAAGCAGGTCCGTCACTCTCCCTGCACGGCGATCATGATATAAAGCAGGTCCGTCACTCTCCTTGCACGGCGATCATGATATAAAGCAGGTCCATCTGCATTTCATTTACTAATATTTTATTTTGGGTTTATTTATTAATGAACAGATCATGTTTTGGGAGTTTACCAATCAACCGCATGTTTTCACAACCGCACAATTATTGCAGTTATACAGAGTTCTACTCTATATGTTAATAAAATGACTTGGATAAATTAAGATCTGTGATTGGCTGAACAAGATCACATGACCAAGCAGTAAGAATTGTCTTACTGCATGGCTGTGAAATCATAGACCAACTCACTTAACTGATCTATTAATATCACTACATCTTAATAATAATACATGTTTTAATGACTGGTTGAAACAAAAAAACATTAGCCTGAACTTTGCCGAGTGTTCAATTGTATAATGTCCTAAGGCATTTTTGTGCCATAGTTAGAAACTCTGAAGGAAATGAATATAGAGCTGCCATAAATCACTATCTGAATAGTGTTTCTGTGGGTAGAAATGTCAACATAATAATATCTGACATCGTCCAACAACGTTTTTATCTCAGTGTTACCTTTCTGATTATCTTCTTATAAGCAGCTTTAGGGGCCTGCAAAACTAACAAGCCCCAAGGGCCAGAGCAGAATAAACTCCAAGTTTATATACTTATATAGCTCTGGGGTAAACCCCTAAACAGTTGCATAATGATAATAGCGATGCACCTTATAACAACAAACAATGACCACTGTAGTAATTAGAACAAAATATCTGCGGTTTATTACCAGAGAATACAAGCTCAACACGTGTCTTACTCACAGCATGGCCAGGAGAGAGAGAAAACTCAGAGCACTTCCCTGACAACACAGACACCCCTCCCTCACTGTACCCAGAATTCCCCCATTTAAAGGCACAGTCTTATAACACCTGTCATTAAGAATTACAGAAAATCTGTCACAGATACAGCCCACCACATGACACAGCCGTTGAGCTTTTAAACAAGATCTTGTTCAATATAATAATTACTCACCGCCGAGGGGGAAGGACTGCGCAAACTGACACGGAAGTATTTTGTCATCTATATAGATGACAGACCTCGAGTTTGTGACCCTGTTGTTTTAATGAACAAACAAAAAAACATAAAGACATCAATGAATGAGATCAATCGTGAAAGCACCCATGGTTACATGTTTGCCCAGCTTGGTGATCCTTTGTGCCCTGTCAACAGTTTAAAAAAATATTTACAAAAGTGTCCTCCAGATGCCATTCTTCCTTCACCCCCTTAAAAACAATCCAGAATACAGATACATTAGGTATTCCCATAAACCTATTTGTGTTAATTACCTCGGAAACATATTGTCTCGAATTTCAGACCAAGTTGGACTTTCAGTACATTAGGCATACCACTCAAGTCTGCCTTCAGTTCCAATATGCCATTTCATTAAAAAAAAAGTTCAATTTAACATTTATGGCAAATAAAAAAAAGTTTATGCATTTCTTCTTTTTAGCCTTAAAAAAAGGTACTTTGTGTAATTATTTTCAAGAAAAAAAAAAGTTAGCCATTTTATAAGCGAAATAACTCACTCCAGGGTGTGCAGGAGTACCCAACACACTCAGGGTGTGCAGTAAGGTGCACGGTAAGAACTGTCTTTATTGCACACCCTGTCATGTGTTATTTCTTAAATATATAACAATTTGAAATATGTATAAGGGAGAGCATTATTAAAATTGTACAATTATTAAATTAATTGTGAACGGCTATTACAACTATTATGCAATGTGGTGTAATTGTTTATCAACCAAGATAATTTATTTTTTTGTTGTTTTACTTTATGTCTATATTCACAAAAGGTTGTTATGGCTCTTAATTGCTTTCATCGGAATTCACTGCTTGAGGAGGAATGCTAACAGTTAGCTGTCTGCCAATACGGAAAGAAAATATATTTTTAATATAGTTTGTATGAATGGGAAACATTTTAAATATATGAATAATATACTTATAACCTTACTATATATTTTCAACATATAAAATAAATATATGGCTCACAGATTATATTTAAAATATATTCCCAATGCACCAGGTATTTTTAATGTATTTTTTATACATTACTAATTAATTTTATTTAACTGACTAAAAATATATTTTACAATATATTGTTATCAATATATATTTGCAACAAACTTACCATACATTTAAAATATATTATGTTTTTGCCTTACATTTGTCATACATTTTAAAAACATTATTTATGCATGCTGTTTAAATATATTAAAAAAATATTATGTAGCAACAAATTGGTCTACATATTTTGGAACTGAATAAAAAGAAAACATCCACAGAAAAACGATGGCTGTTTTTTAAAAATGTAGTACTAGAGGCACAAAACAATTACATCCTAAAAGTAGACAAATCTAAATCTAAAACAAAATGGCCAAAATGGTTTAATAGATCAATTAAAACAAATATTCAGTGAAAAAAGGTACTTTACAGAGCGTTTAAAAGGACCAAAAACAAAGTACACAGAAAGAGTACTTGGACCTGCAAACACAAGTCAAAAAGGAAGTTAGAAAGGCCAAAAGAGAGATAGAAATCAATATTGCTAAGGGGGCTAAAACCAATTCCAAAATGTTTTTCCAATATTATAACAGCAAGAGAACATTCAAAGAGGAGGTTAAATGTCTAAGAGACACAAATGGCAAAATCATAGATGAAGAAAAAAATAGCAAATATATTAAATGATTACTTTTCACAGGTTTTTACAAAGGAGGACACGGAAAACATGCCCCACATGTCGACCTGTTCCTATCCAATTTTAAATAACTAGCATAACAGAGGCAGAAGTGTTAAAGGGACTAGGAGCTCTTAAAATAAACAAATCCCCTGGGCCGGATGAGATCCTCCCAATAGTACTCAAAGAAATGAAAGAAGTTATTTACAAACCGCTAACCAAGATCATGCAACAGTCTCTTGACACGGGTTGTACCGACAGACTGGAAAACAGCAAACGTAATACCGATCCACAAAAAGGGAGACAAAACCGAACCAGGTAACTACAGACCAATAAGCCTGACTTCTATTATATGTAAACTTATGGAAACTATAATAAGATCTAAAATGGAAAATTACCTTTATGGTAACAATATCCTGGGAGACAGTCAGCATGGTTTTAGGAAAGGGAGATTGTGTCTAACTAACCTGCTTGACTTTTTTGAGGATGCAACATTGACAATGGATAATTGCAAAGCATACGACATGGTTTATTTAGATTTCCAGAAAGCTTTTGACAAAGTCCCGCATAAAAGATTAATTCTCAAACTGAACGCAGTAGGGATTCAAGGAAATGCATGCACATGGATTAGGGAGTGGTTAACATGTAGAAAACAGAATGTACTGATTAGAGGAGAAACCTCAAAATGGAGCAAGGTAACCAGTGGTGTACCACAGGGATCAGTATTAGGTTCTCTGCTATTCCTAATCTACATTAATGATTTAGATTCTGGTATAGTAAGCACACTTGTTAAATTAGCAGACAACACCAAAATAGTAGGAATAGCAAACACTGTTGCAGCAGCAAAGGTCATTCAAAATGATCTAGACCCCATTCAGAACTGGGCAGACACATGGCAAATTACATTTAATAGAGAAAAGTGTAAGGTACTGGACACAGCCAGTAAAAAATGTGCATTATAAATATCATAGGGGAGATACTGAAATTGAAGAAGGGAACTATGAAAAAGACCTAGGAATTTATGTTGAATCAGAAATGTCTTCATCTAGACAATGTGGGGAAGCTATAAAAAAGGCCAACAAGGATGCTGGGGGTTGGGATTTTTGTGTGGAAAAAGCGATTATTTGTCGATTATTGTAAATATTTGATTACTGTTTTTGTGATAAATGTTCAAGTTATTGTTTTACGTGTTTATGGTTCATTTGGGAGTATTTCTGTGATTTGTTATTAATCTGTGAAAATCACCCTGAGAGGTGTGTGCGTCCGCAAGAGTGTGGAGGTGCCTGTGTGGATGTGTTTGTGTTAGTGAGCGGTGAGTCATATCTCTGCCAAATATAAGAAGAGTTGCATGTTGCTTCCTTTATTAATCCATAAAGGTGATATATACATAATGTATTTTTCTCATATTAATTTTCTATTTCTCAATATATTTATATTTAGAAGCATTAATGATATATTAACATATATACACATGTATATATTTTAAATACATTACATATTTACCATATATCTCATATATTTTTAATATCTAGAAAAGGGGCCAATTTTGGTGTATTAAAAATGTATAAAATATCTTGATAATATATATATATTTCTTTATTATATTCTATTTAATTCAAGAATGATGTTGGGAAATATAAGTACCATACACTTCTTATTATAACCATTTTTGTTCTGTATGGGTATGACTTCCTCTTTCCAGAAAAATCATTTGAGGTAGAGCCCTTTTAGCTCCCTTGGATCCAACTGCTGTATAGTTTACTCTTTAATTAATTTCAGAAGTTATATATATATATATATATATATATATATATATATATATATATATATGATACCGACATATTCAGTGACAAATATATCCCGTGCAGTTACTGTCACATTCTATTTACTAAAATTTAATTCAGTACTGGAAAAACAAATGTATTTTTCATCTGATTCTAATTACTGTTTAAAATTGTACAATGATGTCACTTTGTAGCTCCTTGTACATATGTAATATCTAAAAAATGTCAAGCCTGTTTGCCAAAAAACTGCATAACAGGTGCACCGTAGAACTGTGCAGTGCCATCTTATGAGCATCAGAATGGCTTTGCCCAGCTATACTTAAACGGATCTAATCCCACCTCAGAGTAGCAAATTTTCTCCCAGCGTGGCTTCTGCTCCATTCCGCTCCATTCAAGGTAACATCTGTTTACCAGAACTGTAATCTCAGCCAATTGGCATTAATTAAAGTATAATTATGAAATCTGAAATCCATTTATTTACAATGTGATGGAAAGATTAAATGTCCAATTGTTGTTTCTCTAAATCTTTTGGATGATGTCAGACCGGCTTGGCTAAGTGAGCAGAATTGACAGTTTGCAGTCTATCATAGTCCATAATCTCTATTCAAGATGAAGTGTACTGCAGCCTAATGAATGTGGTAATGGAATCCTTGTGTATGTTTTTCCACAGCGGGGTGCAGATTAGCATAAGTGTCTTATTCTGTTGGCATGCCTACCATTATATTTCAGGCGCTCCGCACGCTGGAGATTTTTCTTCAAGATAATAAAGAGGTAAATATGGCATACATATGCACACAGAAAAAAAAAAAGTTTAGTTGGGATGGATCTAATAAATCTCACTTGGAGATGTCTTATTACATATTAACTGTGCTTTTTGGCTAAGGCCTTTGAATCCCGTTGCCAAATGTCATAATGATAAAAACGAGTCTCTTAGAGTGGGAGAAAAAAAACCCAGTAAATATATAACCATTTCACTGTCGTCACAGCATAGAGATTTATTATTAACAAAACAAAGAGAGAATCTCACTCTCAAAACTTTTACACCTTATATTTCCTTATAAAACTCACTAAGGATCTCATCTGAATAAGAGCCTGGTTGCACAGTGGTTTAATACACTTGTCGGAGTTCGATTACAGATCAAAAATGCTTTTGTTTTGATGTTCTATACTTAGCCCTTCACAGAACCAGCACAGAATTTGGCCCAACCTACACTGGGAACATTTAAAAAAAGGACTGGAGGGGTCTCTCACCTATGAGAGAAAGAACCGACTTGTTCCCAGGACACCCTGTTCCGCTGATAGATGGGGAAGACTTTGGTCTCCAGCGCTGCCATCCATCCTAACACCTTTACTGAATGTCAATACACCACAATGCTAAACAAAAAAAGAAAGCAGTAGAGGTGCACCCATGATCTCACATAATCCAATATATAATCCAATATATATATCATCTTAACAGGAAAAATAGCAGGAAGCTTTCAGCACATAAGATATTATTATTAGTGGACATAACTAAACAGTAATTATGCCGTCAACAACATGGCCACAAATCCTTTATTTCCTAAACAAACATATTATTTGTTATATTAGGTTGCTACTAAACTAGTGATTTTTCATGGTGTGGTTGGATGGCAACTAACAGCAACAAAAAAGGCCAGAAAACCTTTTTTTAATGTATTAAACCTAAAGACAGACCTACAATACTTTAACTGGAAAATTATTTATTTGTTTCAATTTTGATGGCTGTACCGATATGTGTTTGCTTCTGGTCATGCTTTATTATAAGGGTCGGTTTATATAGTGTTAACAATTATTTTATAACATGTTAACAAATGTTGTTCATTTTGTGTTTAAATTTAGCTATTGTAGTAACAATAACTAACAAAAACAGGCGTACAAATAATTTGCTATTAATACAGCAACATATTTGTACTTTTAAGGTTAGTATCCTGGATTTAACTAATTTAGTGGCAAATTTGCTCCCCTGTGTTAGTAGCCTGAGGCAATCTCCACCACCACACACACAAGAATCGTCTTAAAAAAAAAAAGTCAAATCAAGAATAATACTCCAGGGGTCCCCGAGTGGCTCACCTGGTAAAAGCACAGCCGCTTGGTGTGCCGGATGAGCCATACATCACTGGTTTGCGTCCTGGCAGTGCGGAGTCACCAGTCTTCACGGGAGATTCCTAAGGGAGTGTCGCATTCCTGAGCTGTGTGGGGAACTGCTGCAGTGAGGAAAAAAAAAAATTTGACATTTCAAATTGGGGAGAAAATAAATGGGCACACTAAATAATAAAAATACAATATACTAATAAAAAAGGAATAATACTCCAGTACAGTTGTTAAAGACCAAAAACAGTTTACATTTCATTGTAACAATGGCTAGATTGTCAAAGCTATTTATTCCAAATTGTCATTAGCATTATTTTTGTCTGAAAAATACAATTTAGAATTCCAAAATGAATAAGAAAGAAATTCAGACTACTCACAAATCCTTAAATGTAATGTCTGAGTTATTTATTTCTGATTTGGTAACATTATTGGGTGCTATCTGAAAAAAAATCACACTAATGATGTTTTGGATGAAATAGCTTTGAGAATCTTCCCCAATGTATGTACCTGACACAGCAATGCCATCCTTTTATCACAGCGGCTATGACTGAGGTGAGCAGAGTTTGTAAATATGTCATATATATGTTTAAGGAAAAAAACAACATGTTAATTGAAGGGTTTCAATACAGTACGTTTAATCGTTTTTTTTCATTATTTTTTGCCAGTATTCCCAGGCAAGTTATAATACGTACAGTATGCATGAAGGAGACCGCAACACCCATTTAACTGAAGGTAAAGGTCATCTAAGCTCCAGTTGCTTCCTTGCTTCCTACATATCGGATTGTTGCCTTACATTGGTAGAGAAGCTTTTTCAATGATCCCTGAACTCCTGGTGGTTGGAGACAGCTGCTGTTTTCTTCTTTGCTAGCACACAAGTAAGAGTCAGCTTTCTAACAACTCTACTGAGCTCATTAAATCAAATCCCACTGACTGCGCAAAAGAATGTAAATTAGACCTCCTTTTGAAGTTCATGTAACCTCTACAAATTCACTCTCCATCTCGCCGTATGTGGGACGAAAAAGCTGGGTGGCAAATGCATTTAAGGCTGTGAGGGAGAAGGGCCATACAGACGACCTTGGTAACTTAACTGAAACCGTATATGTGTAAATCCAGTGCAAATCCCTGGCTTTTTACAACTTCACTCCCACTGGAAATCGGATCACAGGACTGTTTATAAGACCCAGTGATTATTTTTGGTTAAAGAGGCTTGACAGGGGTGCCCTGGCATTATTTG
This sequence comes from Acipenser ruthenus, assembly GCF_902713425.1. NCBI lineage: Eukaryota > Metazoa > Chordata > Actinopteri > Acipenseriformes > Acipenseridae > Acipenser > Acipenser ruthenus. The sequence continues at coordinate 70,160,700 of NC_081193.1, read as the reverse complement.
AAATTTTGGTAACCTAAGCTTGAAAAAATACCCCAAAAGCCATTTAATGAGGCTCAGGTAGTCTGTATGAAACAATTGATTATGATACTTCATATTTATCTTAAGAGGTAATGGCAAAACTTGAAACGTCAATTGTTTATGGAATATAAACATTTTAAATTTTTTTGTAACTCAAATGTTGCTTTAATTTGTCCATTTCCAGTCTTCTTATGTGGCATTTTGGAGATATTATTAATTAAAAAATAATTATTATTATTACCAATGGTGAGAAATACATTAAATTAAATAATAATAATAGAAAAATGTACAAGGAGAAAGTTTCTCCAAAAATAACCATTTTTCATAGTTACTTTATATCATACAGTTAACATCAGCAATAGTAATAACTGATTATATTTAGGCTAGAAATACTGCAATACTGCTTTAAATATTTTAACAGTACAGACATCATATATGCTGCTCTTGTTATTTTTCGTATTTAATACATCTGCTGTGTAGTATGGTGGTTCATAGAGGACATGGAAAAGAATCTCGTGATGTGGACGTAACGTCATCATCCTAAAATAATGATCCTGTGATCTCGACATAACACATTTCTATTTATTTTTCCCAATGTCTCCACAGTTTGTTTTCAAAGTTAAAGTCTGCTTTTAACTTCAGGAGCATTTTTTCTCAGATAAATTGCTGAAGCAAATTTACACCAAAAAATGTCAGCTAAAGTAACACACTAAAACAGCCTCAGAGTAAATTACTACGCATTATGGAATAATTTAGCTAAAAAAGGACCTTTAACAGTATGTATTAGTATTATACTATATAATGATCCACTGAAATATAACTATCCCTAAAGGAGTTGTTTAGGGGAAGCAGTGTGCAACAGTAATCTGCTGGTAAGTGTAAAATGTCCTTGTTAGTTGACACTGCTTCAGATACAGCATGAATCGTGCCCGGATGGTTCCATGCACTCATCATTCAGTTTTACAACAGGTCCTCTCACCTTTTAAGTGGTGGAGCTATCATATTATTTACATTCTATATCGATAGCTGCACTTCTGAAACTAGCACACTCCATAAATGAAATCAATATGACATTTAAAACTAAAGCTATTGTAGCATGACTTTTATATGAGGCAAAATTAAACACCAACATTTTTAAAACACTAAATTGCCATGTATGTATTTTATACTGTAGGTAAAAAAAAAAAAAAAACTGGCATTAATAAGGTTCTGATTTTTTATTTTTTTTAATCACACATTTACTGTGTTTTAAGTGCACATTTTGACAAAAAGATAAGTTTGACAGACATACAGTTTATGGATTTACATGCATACTTTATTTTTTTATTTTTTTTAAATCACAAAAAAGTTAGTCAGGGATACACATTCAGTTGTTATTTTTTCTGGGAGAGAAAAGCCTTTACATAGCTCGAGTCATGTAGCTAAATGGTAAAAAGTAACAGATTTCTTTGTTTCAAACAGCTTTTCCATTTACTTTCTAGGCGATAAGGGCCTTGTAGTATACATGACCTGGATTACCTTAGGGCCTCGGGGTGGGTTTGACATATCACAGGAGATTCGTCCCAGCTGCACATCTATAAAGATACTCATTATGTAAATGAGAGAAGAACATAGTATTTCAAATATTTTTGTCTGTAATTCACTTACTATGAATACATTAACCAAAAATGAATATAAGATTACAGACTGTTGTTTTTTGTTCATCTCAAATGGTCAAATTTTATCCTTTAATTAAAAAGGAAAGAAATGTTGTATGTTCTACGTACACCAGCTCACAGCTCATACCATTTCTGTTAGTTTCCATGAAGTTTAAAAGTCCCAAATTGCCTCTTTAAAAGAAAAATGTTATTGTATAACAACCACACAAAATATGTTTAGTTAAGTCTGTGTTTAACTCAAAGATTTATCACTTTTACATTTAAAACTAATTTTCAAATATTTGAAAGTGTCAAAAGTCTGCGCAAAGTGATATTATTTGCTGTGAATGAAATATGATTCAATTTGTCTGTGCTTTCACTTTCCAAAGGCAGGGGTTTATTCCCTCTAGATGGGAGACTTCAAGCATCAAAGACATCGGGGCTGGAGATGTGCCATCCACAAAGATGATAACGTGAGCGCACACACACAACAGTGAGGGGTCCTGGGTGGATTTACAAGACACAAAGCAGAGGAGATCCAACCTGGATATGCAACATAAAGTAAAGGGTTAGGTGGTCACAAGTAAAATTAGTTTGATGGTGGTGTCAAGTTATTGGACAAAACCATCACACAATTTGGCAATATTTGGCATCTTAAAAAGGGAAGATGATTGATGTAATAAGAACAGGGATAGTCTTTCAGGTTGAGGTTGAGGAGCATCAGTGAACATTACTTATCTCAGCTGTCGTTGTTGATTCCCACCAAATTCATTCCATTTAAGAAAATGTGGGAAAGGGAACTCAATTTATAAAGAAAACTAGTCCCACTTTTTAAGTGGCAATAATTAACAGACTGAAGCCTGGAAAAGAAGAACCAAAAAGAGTAAAGATGGCTGGGCTGGGGTGGGGGTGTGGGGAATGGAGAGATGTTCCTCTTATAACCAACTCACCATAAGCAAAGAAGCTGAAAATACTGAAAGCTTTGTACCCTCTGCTTGTATCACTCAGTCATGTACTGTAATATAACACTTAAGTTAAATCTCAAATGACAAGCATTAAGAAATATTACACTATGCAGTAACTGCTGTAGAGGGAGTTTTGTTTCAAGATATCCTAAAAAAGGGATGATGTTATAAAAAATGGTATAAAAAAAAAACAACTGTGCTAAGTTCTAAGGTCTAAGTCAAACACTGCACAATAGGGGCTAAAATACCCCTCAAATTTATTATGTAACAGGCACTACTATGACTAATGATGTACTTGGCCATTTTAATCTCCATAGTATTCTCTGAAATCACCCCCATACTTTCCAGATCCTGGGTACTCAGTTACAACAGAACCTGGCCATGCTACAATAATAGCCTTGGATTAGAAAATGCACCTCAGTTTCTTTTATTTATTTTGTACTTATTACTTATCTTACAATAATATGTTCTGTGTGAGTCTCTGTTGTGTTTCTGTGTAGATTAATTACCATGATCTATTCCAGAAAAATATTTTTCAGGCAGAAACAGTATAAAAGTCGACTTTTTTTTATTTTACTCCTGGTATTGTGTTTTCTGCACAAGAAACAAAGTGGCAAAACACACATTTTCTAAAGTAATATCATTACTGTGGTTTACTTCTGTCTTTTTAGATGTGCATGCATGTGAAAACACACATTTAACTTAAATAAACTCTTCAAATTGTTTTAGAAAAGGGGGCATTGTACAAAGAAAAAACACCTCAACGTTTTGGTTTTCATTTATTTCAGTCCTCATAACAGAAAATACTAGGATCACAAACACAGCATTGATCACTATGCTTAACATGTATCTTGCAAGTTAGGCCAGTGTTTAAAAAGGGTGAAGCACACCTCCATCTGTATCCCAATTCTGACTCCAAAATCTGAAGCAGCACTTTGATCCTGTTTTTTTATGTTATTGTTAATCCCTACTGTCCAACACATCACTTGTCATTTTAGAAAACTTTGTGCAAATTCTGGCAATGTGGTAAATCAGTGCAAGGCAAAACGTGTTATCCAGCACGGAGAATCCGCTATGAATGAATGGCAATGAATGAATGGTGATGATTGCAATTGCAGATGATTTATGAGCTGTGAAGGGCGTTCAGCGCCCGATGACTGTGGTGGGCGCTTAGGGCCTGAGTGAAAGATAAATTAGGCCGGAGGCCTAGTCCGTGTGTGCCCAACAGCTACCTGCGTGAGGCCGGCTGGAAATACATAAACAGTTGCATACACCCCAGTGCCGCAGATTGGAAGTGGCTGTGAGCCACCTCCCCTCAAAAAGACGAGATTTGACTAATGCCAAAATGTAATCTGATCAGAATTAAAGCTTGGCCAATCAACATGCAGTAATTACACTGACGTTAATGGTGGCCAATAGCAGCTAACAGAAACAGACGCAGTATGAGGAAACAAAATGCAAGCAGCACAAACTGTGCTGAATGAAAGTGCATTTGAGAAACGCTGCACTAGTGGACTGTGTGAGTGGATGGAATGAATCCGTGTTGGATGAAAAGCAGATTAAATAAGTCCCGGTACAGAGTACCAATGAGTACCGGCAGAATTTCACCCCTGGGTAGAAGGCTGGCTCAGCAAACTATAGAAAGACAATGTGCACATAGAATAACTGTTGTATGCATGCTTGCCGAAATTACTCACTCACAATTTTAACCCTATGAATAGTTGTCTCTTGAAGCCAATCATGTATTCACTTGCATCTAATGATGGTGGTGCAATATGCAGATGCCGTGGTGTGTTACAAGACTGATTTTGAATGTGCACAGCCTTTGTCATATAGGCCAATCTTATTTGCAAATATCTTTCCCTTAACAAAATGCCAGGGCATTAAACAAAATGTAATTACAAGGCACTTATTGAAATGATATATTTTACAAAAGAAATATGCTAAATGTTGTTTATGTGTTTAAATGTGGATTTCTAGAAATGATTCACCAAGCACACAGCCCAAACTTTTGTACCAATACTGTACCTTGTTTATGAGGTTGACTAAATGATTTATAACCGTGTGGCTTTGTAATTGTTAGCTTGACTCCCCTACAATTAGTAAACTGACTACCACACCGCCCATGCCCTGTTAAATGATCATGGAAGTGCTTGAAGTACCTTGAACCTGGAATTTAAGGTTTTAACATCTCAAGTCAGATTTTTTATCACAGAACAAAATTCCCATTAAATAACTCACTTTAATTTTCTAACTGAAAACATATTATATAAAATATTTCTATATTGTGATTATGAAGTATTTAAATCTTGAAGTGTAGTACAGAGAAAAAAATTACCCAAGTTCCATGAAGGGCTTTTGTCCCAAAAATGATTATTTGGGAAAATGATTTGGTGATCCTAAATTAAAGAAATTGAGGGAATTGCCTCGTGGTTAGCGTTAGGGTTAGAACCTACCATAATTTGACATGATGTGCTAACGTAAATGTATACAAAGTAAATAATATTGGTTTGTTTTTTATCTACATATAGCAATATTAAGAATCAAGCTGTTTCTCAATTGACAGACTCTTGAGAAAGTACATATTAATGGTTTGAAATTAAATATAAGTTATATTTACTTCTAAATCTGTGTTGATTTAATTAACTTTCTTAAGTTAATTGAAGCAACAAAAATGCTCAGTTCTTTTCTTTTGGTTTGCAAGTTTTAACTGCTGTTTTAAGGTTGAAAGGGTTCTACGAGGAAACACATCACTGGAGTCAAGAACTTAATTTACAGCACAGTTTATTAGGTGATTAACAGTAACCCCTTTCTTACTTCCGAGACGGTGTTGCTTGCTCCATTTTATATTTCCCTGTGACGTTAGCAAGCAAACATCTTATTATGTCTTCGAGCTGATTTTTACTGCTGAAACCTTGGACAAAAGTAATGCTTTGGTACCCGAGCAGTAACAAAATACCATAATCACCACATTCTGTCATCTGAGCTTTCCCCTTTCTTATTCTCTAGGCCTACAGACTTTTAGAAATGACTATTATTTCCTAAGAAAATTACACAGTGACTCTGCCAACTGGCTTTTTTCTTGGAGGCTATAAATTATGTGACCATGTTTTGGCTGCAAAATAGGAACTTTTTTACATAACTATGTTAACATTTTATCTTCTATGCAATGTAACAGTAAGTCATTTTAAAACACCAGCACTTACATAATACATTGTTCCAAGTGCCCTGTAAAATTCTGATAAATGTACTACTTAAAAATGCTTTATTACCTATTTTACAATCCATCACTGCCTCCAGGAGTGACACATTTAATAAATAACATTTCCTCTCTTGAGTTGAAATCTGGGAATTGAGTCTTGTTTCTTTTGCACGTTTCTAATATTACTTCATTAAACATACTTCCTATGTTGTTTGTTGAATTAAGAGACATGTACAGTACTTTGAAATTATGTCTATATGTTAAAACAGACTACCAAAGGATTTATATTAAAAAAAAAAACCTACCATTTTAAGAAAGGCATTTGAAAATGTGTAGTATAATATACTTCAGTTCCCCTTTCTCCTAATCTTATGTCTGTGAATAATCCTTATATGTTTCATATTGGCCATAGACTCTATTCACAATGCTTGAACTCATAAGCTATTTAAAGATGGTGAATTGAAACAAAGATTAATAGCCATTAAATATTGCATTAGTTACAGCCTTGTGACTTGTATCCAAATTCTATCAGATATTGATAAATATTGTGGATTGCATGCTAAATATTTACATGAATTGGAACCTAATTATAGGCCTACAAATAGCAGAACCAAAGTTTCTCTGAATCAAACAACAAGTTTTGAAACAGCACTGGAGGAAGTGGTTAGGAATGATCAATGTCTGATGTGGAGTTTGAAATCCGTTGTGACATCTGCTCTTCTATGTTAAAAAGTATGGGCCCTATTTAATAACATTCGAACCCCTAAGGCAATCGCAAAACACTTTTGCGGACAATTAGTGCACCAAACTCAGGTGCATGTGTGGGCAAACAGATTTTGCCCACATATGTGATTTAGCAACCGTGTTTTAGTGCCTTCCCAGCAGCTGCTTTTCAGTGGGATGACAGTCTGAGAGGCTGGTTGATCGGGGACAACGGGTATCCACTGAAGCAGTGGCTACTGACACTGCTTCTCAACCCCACGACCCCTGCTGAACAGAGGTACCTTTAAATGTGCTTGTACAGTAATTGAGCGGACATTTGGAATCCTCAAAATGCCATTCCGATGTTTGGATGTCTGTGGCGGAACACTACAGTACACTCCTCAGAAGGTTAGCAATATGATTCTGGCTTGTTGTGTTTTACATAACACAGCTCTCCGTAATGGATGTGATGTTGAACTTACAGAGGAAGGATTCCAGGGTTTGAGGGAAGCAGATGCTGAACTTGAAGCCCCAGTGGTGGTTGCAGATGCTGCAAGTGCCAGACAGGTCAGACAAAGCCTTATCGATTTTTAAATTTTTTTAAAATTTTTTTATTTTGTAGCCTTGCTTGAGGGGCTTGTTCATCTTCCTCACTTGGGTTGCTGGACATTTTAATTTATTTTTGTACTCGCAGATGCTCAGGTGCTCTTAAAGGAATGTTGATTCCTTATTGGTTGTAATCTTACTCCTCCCACTGTGCTTTGATTAGCTGGGCACATGATTCGCCATTTGATATACGTTAGCCCACGCATGAGACACAACTTCTAAATCACGTTTTCGTGTGCTATCATGGCGCTTCGCGAAAGCTGTCATTTTTACTCCAGCGGAAGCGGCTGCACACGTATTTGCTAAATAGGATTTGTAGGTTTGTACTTCAGAGTACTCCACTAGAGCATCATTGTAGCTTGCATTCTAGATTAAATTTGCTATCACCTGCTAACAGAAGGAATTATCACTGGAATCTGATTCTTTTTAAAGGGGCACATAGCACATTACCAGTTTATTTAAACAGTTTGTTTCATGAGTTTACCTGTAAATACAGCCTACGTAATGTCTGTGGCACAAAATACTTCAGTATACCATCTGTAAAAAGTGCTGCAGGAAGAAAATCTTTTGTTTTTTCTGTTACTACAGACTGGAACTTGTTACCCGCAGGACTTAGATCTGACATCTCCTGTTGTAATTTTAAAAAATAGGTCTTGTGTATGTGCTGTGTAAATTTAACGTGTACTTTGTGTATTGGATTGTCATTATATGTTTTTATTATTTTTATTTTGAAACCTGTAACCTGCTGCTGTACTTTCTAGGACGCCTTTGTAAACAAGCTACTTGAAGCTCATATGGCCTTCCTAAATAAATAAATAAATAAATAAAATAGGGCCCTATATCTGGCATCAGAACCTGGTGCTGAAAGGACCAGTACACATCCAAAATGACTGATGTTCTAAGTAAAATCAATCTGAAAGAATTTCTGTGTACTGTAATAACAATAACATAATACCTATATTTTTATATGGCGCCTTTCATAGTGGACCACCATCACAAAGCGCTTTACAGAGGCACGCTGTGAACTGTGCATTATATGCAGAGTAACTTACAATAGGACACTGATTTAACATCTCATCCGCAGGATGGAGCACAAGGAGGTTAAGTGCTCAGGGTCACACAGCAAGTCAGTTAGTGGCAGAGGTAGAATTTGAACCGGTGAGCTTCTGGTTACAAGCCCTGGATTTTAACCACTAGACCGGCATACCTACACCTATTCCGACCAGGAGCGGTCAAATTGACTGATACATATAAAACATATTATAACAATGAAATGTTGCAGTATTATTTGTATTTATCAGTTGGGACTTGCCGCCATGTATTGAAGTTTGATTATATGAGTCTGCATTCCTCAAGTGAGCGGTCTTCTGACATTTCTATTGTTTCAATGAGCCTCCTGATAGCCCATCAATCAGCCTTGACAGCTCATGGCGCCAGGCTGTCTGTCTGCACTCTTTTTTCTAAGAAATTCATTGTTACCTCAATACACATTGAAAATGGATCGCGAAAGACGCATGACAGCAAAGTGTTTGGAATTACTGCAAAAGTCACCAACGGCCTTGTGTATGTGTTTTGTGTGGGTGTATAATAAAAACTGGACTATTATTTCTGGACAAACCAAGGGATTACAAATTAAGTAATACACGTCATTTATTGTTTACTGTTTGTTTTGCCGTCAGGCACTGGACACAAAAATATAATTAAAAAAACTGGATTATAATTGTCTGTCTGTTCATTGATCACCTGCACACTATTAACCACTTTGCCACAACAGCCCACAGTTGTTTAACATTTAAACTACAAACACTCATGGTTTTTCTTTGTACACACAGTACTTACCTCTGTTCCCAACTCCTTGGTAGTCTCCCTCTAATGAAGCTTCAAGATCCCTTTCTATATTATGTGGCTGTTCCCAATTAGCACAAATGATCTAATTTGGGAACCTCTACATTATCACATGTATTTGGCAGATAGGAATTAACCCCACCCCTGCCAGCCACCACCCAAAACACATAACCTCAACACTATTTACAGGCAGGGCTCTGCCCTGCCACATATCCCCCCCTTGTGCAAAGCACACATGGCCATTCCATGGCCACCTCCCCCTTAAAGTCCTCCAAGTCACTGCCTATGACCTAGCACAGGAATGGAGGCAACAATGGGGCCATTGGCAGCTGCAACAACAAATCCCCGGGGGTCAGCAACAAACGACCCCCAGGCGATGGTGAACAGGCACCCCCAGCCGATGACAGGCTGGCCTCCCCAGGCAATGGCGAACTGGGCAGGAGCGGTCCCTTGGGAGGCGACGGCAGGTGCAGACCCTCGGGAGGTGATGGCAGGTGCTGACCTTTTTATATCACGTGGCTGCTCCCAATTAGCACCAATTATCTAATTTGGAAACAGCCACATTCTCACATGTATTTGGCAGGAATAGGAATTAACCCCATCCCTGCCAACCACCACCACCAACACATAACCTCAACACTTTATTTACAGGCAGGGCTCTGCCCTGTCACACAACATATAAGTAAATATAATACTGTATTTTTGCTTGTACTTCTTAGTGAAGGCAATGCTTTTTTTTGCCTTGCTAGGAGTGCAAATCTGCCAAACCTCTTCTCAAGCATCAGTTCCTGTCCTGAGATCAAATGTTAGGGCTTAAAAAGCTAAATTTTGATGTGGATGAACAAATGCCTTTAAAACACTATAATCCCTAATGCTGTAATGTATTTAATTTCACACTGGCTGATGGAATTGCCCCTGAAAGGATTACAGCAGGGGGTAGCTATTGTAATACTTCAACCAACAAGGGGTACAGAACACTACAGATTTGCTTTCTAAAGTAAAAGACCAGTCTGCAGAACTAGATACAGAGAAAAAAAAGAGAGAAAGAGCAAGAATGCTATGATAACAAATTTCCAATTTGGATGTTTGTATTTATATTGAAAATATGAGTTTAGGCCTGTGATAAGTCAGAATTGTTGCACATGAAAGCCAGGGTAAATCCCTTTTCCTTGTTCAGCTTTATAAAGTTTAGTTACAATCCAGGCTTACTTCCATATCAGCTGAACATCAGAAACAGCCATTAGGATCAGAGCTGTTCTAATAACTCTTAAATCCTTTTTTTATATTATAATATAATTTCCGATTGCTGTGCTGTGGGGGGTTAGAAAATACAGTAAGTCTGCTTAGAGCTCATATAAAAACTTAGAATATCATTTTATATGCATTTTTTTTTGTCATACATGTTTGTTTTAAGGTCTACTCACTGTTAGTAAACATTTGAACCATTATACAAACTGACTGGGGTTACTACAAAGGAACCTGCAGTATACCTGTAAATCCTCTTAGTTTGGGATGTTTATAGTATTTAAAGCTTATGCCACATGGGGTTTCGAAATTGTACCAACATAAAAAAATACATAGTGAGCCATATGTTAAAGAAAATGCAATTAGCTTTAAATAAGACTGTTAAGTTGAAAAGTTATCTACTTTTTTTTATTCCATTTTGTAAATTGTTAATATTAAAAACGTGAGTCTGTATATTTCTGCAACACACATTAATACATGTGGATACATCCATTATTTTTTATCACAAAACTACTCAGCATGATAAATAAATTGCTCCAATCTGCTGTTAAATTGTTTCTTCCTGGTATTATATTGTGTCATTCTTTTTTAGAAAATGTGCTTTAAAATAGGGCCTTGACAAAATATGTTTATTACAGTATAAAAGCAAATAAATAAGAACATAAGAAGAACATAAGAAAGTTTACAAACGAGAGGAGGCCATTCAGCCCATCTTGCTCGTTTGGTTGTTAGTAGCTTATTGATCCCAGAATCTCATCAAGCAGCTTCTTGAAGGATCCCAGGGTGTCAGCTTCAACAACATTACTGGGGAGTTGGTTCCAGACCCTCACAATTCTCTGTGTAAAAAATTGCCTCCTATTTTCTGTTCTGAATGCCCCTTTATCTAATCTCCATTTGTGACCCCTGGTTTCTTTTTTCAGGTCAAAAAAGTCCCCTGGGTCGACATTGTCTATACCTTTTAGGATTTTGAATGTTTGAATCAGATTGCCGCGTAGTCTTCTTTGTTCAAGACTGAATAGATTCAATTATTTTAGCCTGTCTGCATACGACATGCCTTTTAAACCCGGGATAATTCTGGTTGCTCTTCTTTGCACTCTTTCTAGAGCAGCAATATCCTTTTTGTAACGAGGTGACCAGAACTGAACACAATATTCTAGGTGAGGTCTTACTAATGGATTGTAAAGTTTTAACATTACTTTCCTTGATTTAAATTCAACACTCCTCACAATATATCCAAGCATCTTTTTGGCCTTTTTTTATAGCTTCCCCACATTGTCTAGAGGAAGACATTTCTGAGTCAACATGAACTCCTAGGTCTTTTTCATAGTTCCCTTCTTCAATTTCAGTATCTCCCAAATAATTATGATTTGTTTATACTACATGCCCAGATATGGATGTGTTTAGATCAAAAACATTTTCAGACAAAAAAAAAAAAAACATTAGCAACAACAAAAAAGAAAGGTTTATAAAAATAATTTTAGGTTAAAATACAATTCAAGACAGTACAATGTACAATCAACCCAGATTATATTACTAGAGCACATGCAAGTGAAGACTAATTACGCGACAGGAACACCCTTTATCCTTTGTTCTTGGTAACAGTTTGAAGTGCATGTGGCTCCTTTAAATCCATCTGATATGGTAGCACCTATTGATGTAAAAATGATAACAGTTACATTTTCCTTCAGGGTTTAGTACAGTCTTAATTTGTTATAGATGCTTTCAATATGTGCATCAGATAAATTACTTCTCTGAAAACGTGCCATGCAATTCCAGAGATCCTTTTCTGTGCATCACTGAGAATTGGTATATCAGATTTTCAAATCTGGCGCCCACCGGTCAATCCTGAAATAGGGATTTTCTGGAAAGCTTTCCGAGGTATTAAGAGACATGACAGGAAGGTGCCGGAAGTTGAATATACAATGTAATTAAATGTTGAAGGGGGTCATATAGCCAAGTTGCTTGTAAGGTTGAATCTGTGAGGGCCACACTGAAAATATAGGTTGCAGTAAGTTGTATTGTAGAAAAACTGCCAAAATACATATTTTACAGATAAAAAATGTACATTAAAAAGACTCACATGCACTGTTAGGTGTTTGATCTTAATCTTTGCACCCAAAGGGTTATGCTTTCATGATCTATTAGTGGCAGTATTTAGATCAATTAAATCAACCCCAATTAACCACCAAAATAATACTTCTGGTTTAGTTGTGTTAGCAAATGCTATATAAACACAATCGAAAATAGTACCAAACCAGCGAAAGAATTTGTCAAAATGCAAATGTAAACACAAGGGCAAATTCTTATTCCAATTCAGTCTCACCAATTGCTTACTTAATTAGAACAACATGAAACAAACAAACATGATTGGAACAGATTATGGGAGCTGTAAGTTTGAAAGGAGGTATAACTGCAGTGTACAAAAATGAAAATGAATGAAAACTTTTTTTTTTGGGATGTACACAAAAGTTTTAAATGAATTGTTTATCATTTATTTCAGGACGACTAATGGATGAAGACAGGCTTTAGTCTAATACGTCCTGAAATAAATGTTTTTTTCATCAAGTTTTTTTAAAAATGTGTTTTATTTTTACGTTATGATCCCGAAATACTGAAATACGACCCCATCGGGATCGGGTCAACCCCATCACCTTGAGGACCGTTCATTGACATTTTTAGAAAGCTGAAATCTTATTCGGCTTGTGCAGACCATTTACTTTACGCAAAGCCGACCCATATGTGTCAAATTATACTTTGGAAATACAAATTTAAAAAGTAATAAATAAATAAATAAATAAATAAATAAATAAATAAATAAATAAATGCATTGCAGACATATGCTTTTAAATAAAATCATCAAACCATCCGATTTATTTATATATTTCAGAAGTACTAAAGTGGGATAAGTAATGTTTCATTATTTAGTCAATACTACAACAAGCATAATCAAAACATTCCAAAATCATAAATATGCACTACAAAAAGGAACAGCAAACAGTGCATCTGCATCGAAATAGTGAATAATGTATAGTAAAATAAATATAAACTGAAGACGGTCCCTGAAAAGAAAATGAAAGCTATTTACTTTAAGGAATATATTGTGTTTATTGTATGTTCATCCACAACTTTAAACACTCAATTATAAATCCTACTTAAAACTAAAAACAGCTGTGTACAATTCTACTCAAATACCATGTTTATATTTGGTGGATGTGTGGTCATTTTATTTGAAAGCATATGTCTACAACATATTTATTACCGATTAACACAATGCTGAAATTGGCTTCTTATTCGCATCCCAGTTTCTTATTTGCATCCCAGCTTCTTATTTACTAATATGCACAAATGTTACTAAAATTGAATAAGTAAGTGGGCCCTGGGGTATTTCAGGGGATAAATCGCCTCGGGCTGCTCATTTCAAAGTTAATACAAAGACAGGGGAACCCCTATATGTCACCCATAAGTATTTATCCGGGCCCAAAACAGAATTCGGTACAAGAACAGTGGGCAAACATGGCACACATAGCAATATCAGGTTTAGTGTAGTATTTCAAAGTAGGGATCCAGAAGTGGAAACCCTGTGCATGATCCATATGTATTCTTCCCTATCTGACATGGAATTTGCTTCCCTTTGTTATCTTGTCTAATAACCAATTTTTAAGTTTCGTTCTTTCCCCATTTAATATTGCACACACAGACCTGAACAGGAAATAGTCTATTTAACAAACCATTCTGTTGTGAAGTCACCTGTCTAAGTTTACTACTTTATTCTTCACCGTACAAAAATCACGTTTTCCTTGTTGAAGTTTTTATTTATTTCAAAGGTAAGCCCAACGTATATATCTAAAGTGCAAAGTGTGTACACTGTATCATTGTTGAACATCAATCTCTAACATTTTAGTTCCGTGGTATATTATAGACCTTATCGTTTCCTCCAGAATGGTTTGTTAAATGGACTTACTTTGGAATGTTCCAATAAACCTGATGTCAATATTGCTATGTGTGCCATGTTTGCCCCCTGTTTTTGTACCAAATTCTGTTTTGGGCCTGGATAAATACATATGGCTGGCGTAGAGCGGTTCCCCTGTGCTTGTATTAACTTTGAAATACTGCAGTTACTTATTCAATTTTAGTTACATTTGTGCATATTAACGAATAAGAAGCCAACTTCAGCATCGTCGCATTAAGTTTTTTTTTTTTTTTCCAAAGTAGCCTATAGTTTGGCACATTTGGGGCTACCTTGGAGAATAACTCAGATTAATCTCACTTTAAAACAAAGGGATGGTCGGCTCTTCTTCAGATCGGCTTGAGGTAAAGTTAATTGTGTGCTTTGCAATGGGATTATATTTCAGTTTGGGATCGTAATACAGTACACACATACACACACACACACAGACACACACACACAGCTGCTTCTAACACAGGATCCACGTTGAATGCCAGGGAGACTCGGTCTGATTTGCTGTCACTCTGTTTTTCACAGGTGGATAGTCGTATTGACCGTGCTGAAGCAGGCAGAAAGCTGGTGGAAGTTTACATTATCCACCACTTTCGTCTTTAGAAAATAGACACAGATTCTTAGATCATTACGTATTCCACCATAACACACCACCAGAATAGATAATTAACCAAACTAGCAGTTAGAGACCCACCATGTTTTCCCACAGCTTTAGAAAATACTGAATCGGTAGGGAAACAACAGGGTTGAAGAAGAAACCAATCGAAATAATGTGATCCTCCAGCGAATCTCCTTTGAAAATAACCCCCAATATGCAAATAATGCGGTGGGGCTTTTTTTTTATTTTTGTTTTGTAAAGTATTAACTATTGATTTACTGACCAGAAAGAAATTCCAGCCTATGAAGAACATTTTTAACATAAAAATATATATATCAATAGAATCAGTGTAGAATCTGTACATGCGGCAATAAACCGTCACTGATTTTCAACTCATCATATCCGAAGTTTGTACTTGTTTGTTTATTTCCTCGTACACTCAACCATCCCTAAAGTTACTGCATAATTGAAATAACATTTCAATTGAAATTAAACTGAAGTCCACTTGCCTCACTGTAATCTTCCAATAGCTTAATCAGGATTTTAACTTTAAGCCAGAGTAAGCTTTTACCCCCAGTATGAAAAAACATTACAAAAAATTATCCAATCTCATTTACTCTTTAGGATACCCTGAAGCACAAGCTGTCGTCTCATCGTTTGGAGGGATGAAAAACTGCCCCTGGGGGCCTTGTGTTTGACACCATTGCATGATGGCATTCTTAATTTGATACCAAAATGAACATACAGTAAAACCTGCGCCATCTTCCTGTACCAACCAGTAAACCATAGAAGGGATTTTGTGGCCCGAATATAAGTGAATGACAGCAGCACCCTGAATTAGCAGGTACTGCAGCCAAAATTGTTCAGTCGCTTTAGAGACCTGTTAATTCAGGTTTCACTGTACATACAGTCAGGTCCTCTTAAGACCAAAAGTCTCATTTGCCACAATAAAACTTGATCCAAACTAGGATTTGATCCAAAGTGGGATACGCCAAGAGGGAAAGCAGTTCAGATGTTTACTGCTTGTATTTATAGTAACGTATCAGACAACACAACACGAATCACAAAACTTAAATTGAGCCTGCACAAGTTTGACTGTGAACATTTCTAAAGCCATGTAAACATTTAAACGTTGCAACAAATAGCACTAAGGCAATACCATTCTCTCAAGACAGTCATCAATTCAAAAAACATTTGTTTTAAATAAAATGAAGAACAAATATCCCATCCAGTCATTCTTCATTCGTAGTAATGGCCACAGCTCTTGCTTATTAAAATGGTTTACATTTTTTTAAATGCAGATGCTTATTTTTAGTGTGTGTGGGGGTAGTGGGCTATAAATGACTCTCCTCCAGTCATTTGTGATTCCTAGAAGATGGATGACATTTTGGGGTAGTCCTGCTCTATGAGATGGCCTCATCGAAAATCATTTGTATATATTTGAAACGGGAACTGTTATCAATTGATGAGCTATTCAGGAATGCCAAAATAAAACAACCAATACTTGTTTTAAGTCACCAAATGTACATATGTATTGTATTAAACTTTATGTAAACTGTAATAAAATATTAAGCAAATGATTAGATTATCGGGGTAATAAATATATTTAAATAACTAACACAAAACAGGCACTAACCACTACTTCCACTTTCAACTAAATTTGAACTACAGTGTGATTATAGCATGAATACGCTAACTAGTTTCATTTAGAAGCAAAAAGGTTAAATGAAGTGCACACAAGCTGTAAAAGCTCCAATCCCATTATTTGACCCATTCTCTCTTCCCTGTGCTGTAGCCTTGAGATGGAATTAAGTACTGGGATTGGTGAATAAGTGGTGATGCCAGTACTTTTTAGCTTTCTGTTTGGGATCATTTATTATGTTCTTGAAATCAATATCTAGTTTTCAACATGGTCAGACAAAACTAAACTGCAAAATAATTAGTACATATACATGGAATATGACCATCAGAAGAAATGTAATCTGATATGCAACAGTAATCCCAGTTAAATATATTCATTTTGAAGAAGAAAAAAAAGTTGCACTTGATCAGCAGTATAAAATTAGTCATACCATTGGTTTTTCATTGAGCATTTGCTCAATGAAAAACAAAATGTTAGGCATTTTTTGTTTCAAATTCACTCCAAGGCTTTAAAAACTAATCTTGCAAATCTTTTTGTAGGTCATATCATTTTCTATACTTATTTCCATGTTACCTGCCACCACAGTGTCGATCCACTCCCTGACAACAGATATTAGGACCCCCTTCTGAAGTCATAATACCTCTCTCTATTTGATGTCACTCTATCTCCCAAATGGCTTTAAGGGCCTTTTCACTTGTAGCCAGGTTCTGTTTAAGAACTCATTCTGAATTCACATCACACTTCAGTGCAAAATAACTCAGTTCACTTCAATTGGAAGTTCACAAGTTGCTGGTTCGCGTCCCCATTTTTCTGAACTGATTTAGTTTTCACATTGTGCTGAAACGAACAAACTCTAAAAGGGGGCTGCAATATACTTTTGTTATCACCCTTACACCTCTTGTTTCTGGTTTGTTCTAAGACACTGTTTTTATCAACAAAAAGAACTGTTGCAAAATGTATGTGGTCCATTGTGTTCTTCCGGTGGAAGTATGGTTGTGACTAGAAAGTACAAAAATGGACTAGAGGCTTTGTTGTGGGGTACTTTTGTTTGTTCACTTGTTCTGTTCACTGCTGAGCTTGGAAGGAGTGTTAGTTAGTCATAAAAAAACACTGGGATAGTGTTAATTCTTCCATATCTAAGCCTCTTTGCAGAATGCCCCTTTGTTTCCTGGCCCAAGTCATTAAAGACTAATCCTATCACTCTTCCTAATCTGCAGCTTTGGAGACACAGTCTTGTTTCTAAAACTGTGTTTGTTGCTTTCCAAATAGACAGGGCTATGTTTTGGTCAGGAGAGTCACATTTACGGCTTTCCTCCCCATGCGATTTCCTAATGAAGTGCCATTAATGAATCTTTTCCTCTCCTAGCAAGGTTCATAGGCTCTGGTCGGTTTCGTGCTTAGAAGTGAAAAGGCATTGTGATCTTATTGAGCTTTGAAGAAATGCTGTCAAAACCCAGGCAACAGAATTACAGTCATTAAGATACTCTTAGGTTTTAATTACAAAGGATTTAGATCTTTGTGGATGACATAACACAGCAAACTAAAAAGCGACTGTGAGGATTTTCTGCAAGTTTGAATATGAGGAAACGTGGATGAATGAAACCATTAGAGCAAATTGTAAAAAAAAAAACCCAAAAAACTCCCCTTTAATTCCATCAAAAAGAGTGTTAGATTGTTGCCTTTTCGAGTATTAAGTAAACTACTTGAAAAACTAAATATTTCTGGTGAATCTCAAATGGTTTTGATAGCAACTGTATGCTTAACATTACTTAATTCCATGTTGTGTTCTGCAATACACAATGTAGTATATTACAGGAAACTGCATCTATAAACCTCAACTCTTGGCTATAATGGACTATATCACCCAATTGAACCAGCACTTGCATCATCTTGTACTTGTACTGAACTGCTCCATATTTTGCTGTATTCTACTACTGCTCTTAATTATAACTATTTTCTGTATCTTGTACTTGATTTTACACTTAAAGGTATCTGTATTCACGTTTTTTGTAATTGCTTTAATTTGAAATCGTTCTTATCCATTTATCATACTTATTATGTGCTCTTAATGGAATTTACTCTTATAAGCAAACATTTTTACTGTACATTTATTGCTCTTAGTCGAATTCGCTCTTAAATGTAATTATTTACTGTATTAGTTATTTTGCTCTTATTTGAATTTGATCTTACTTTCTACTGACTTTACTGTACTTTATAACTGCTGTTGTCTGTAATGTGATGTTTCGTATTGTGATAATGTGTGATGTGATATTTTGCAAAGTGATACTTTGTGTTGTGACATTTTGTAACAACTGTAAGTCGCCCTGGATAAGGGTGTCTGCTAATAAATAAATAAATAAATAAATAAATAAATAAATACATAAATAAATAAATAATAAACTACAGTGTTTTTGGGTGGTACTGAAATGAACATCACGGTGGTGCATGCAAATCTCCTTTGTGTATTTTTTTCACACTATAATAACTGGATAACAATTTCCCCATATAATGAGTAGGTTATGGTTGGGGCTATGGCAGGGTAATACATGAAATCCATTCGCTTTTATCACATAGCCCCTCCCCCCCCCTCATTCTTCTGTTGAAGATCGGTTTGGTTAAGGTTATTTACTTGTACAGTATTTTATACTTGGAATATGCACAATGCTATAAATTAAACGTTACTGCTGCTCCCTAGTACTAAATCACCTCATGTACCAAATCAAACTCAATTCAAATATCTGGGTGTGATTAGACAATGTGACTACAGCAACAGTACCTAGATGCAGTCGTTTATCTATAGTACTTTATTTGAATTCTTATCCTGAATTAATATTAAAAAAAATAATAATAAAAAAGTGAAGAACCAAATGATTGTCAGGAAAACTCATGCGATAGAAAGAACAATATTTATTAAAGCTTAGACAAGACAACACTACATTATACATGTCTCTTTACACTCAGCCCTATTTCTGCCTGTTTTTCACTGTTTTCATGAATGTATGTTTAACTACTGGATAGTTTGTACTGCATGCATGTAACATATCAAATGAAAGGCCACAACATTTCCTTTCATATTATGTAGGTTGCAACAGGCATACTATATGTGGTAGAGATGAGGTAGAGATGAGAATATATGTAAAAAAAAATAAACGCTTTTCCAAAAAAATCATGTTTGTCACTGCTATATATATTGTATTCATAGAGGGCTCTAAAACACTGCACCATTGACCTTCAATATGAAATAAACATGGGGGGGAAATTAAACAAAGTGAGTGAAAAACAACTGTTTTATTAGCACTTTTACCAACCAAGCATAATCACAACTTTGTTTTGAACAAAACAGAATATGGAACACTGACGTGAACTATTTACAATGTTACATGCTCAGGCCATGTCCCATTACCTTCTGTGCCACTCTGTAAAGCAGTTCCTGTCTGGCACAAGCACAATGGATAAAACGCTCTCTCTCTCGCTCTCACGCTCTGTCTCCAAGTCTGCAGCTTCTCTAGCGCCCTATCTCTCAATGAACTAAGTCTGCAGTTCCCTTTCAATTCGAAGACGACCACCAACAATACTTTTGGGATATGCCTGCCACAGGTCAGGTATTTAATGAGCATTTTACATCAAAGCTGCCAACAGGCCCCTCCGTGGAGTGATGTCCTCGGTCCTGCCTCACCGAGGTAATAAATTCACTACATGGAGAACTCATTCTCTTTTGCTTCTCACCATCACGTAGGTAAGGTAGGTATAACTAACCTCTCCAGTTGCGTGATTGTATCTTTGCAAAATAGCTCTCACTTCGGGTTTTCTGCTAATTCCATGGCAAATATTGCTGGAAGTTGGCTTGCCACTTCCCGGAATCATTAACTTGGCCTCTGAGGAAAAAAAAAAAATCTTTCTTTATTTCAACAGCCTACATCGCTAGCCGATTGTAGGCTGCTTTCTAACCTACAGCATCTGCTGTTTGTGTTTTTTCCTCTGCTCTTTTTAGCTAAAATAAAAC
Organism: Acipenser ruthenus; assembly: GCF_902713425.1. Taxonomy (NCBI): domain Eukaryota; kingdom Metazoa; phylum Chordata; class Actinopteri; order Acipenseriformes; family Acipenseridae; genus Acipenser; species Acipenser ruthenus. The sequence goes on along the minus strand of NC_081193.1, from coordinate 70,140,279 downwards.
AACAACAACAACAACAGAGTGAGAGAATCGCTTCCTCCACCGGGGCCCGGCGCTGCCGTACCCGCTGTCGAATCGACGCCGCTGGGCGTACCATTGCCTTCCCACTCTGTGTGCGGTCTAAAAAAAAAAATTGGTTACCCTGCCTTCAGCTCTGCTGTGTGTGTCGTATACCTATCTTTTTTCTATAGGTCTGCAGCTGTGTAGCTCTGTATCGATACCCTCAATGCATTTGGTGCTTCCGTGCTGCAGAGCCTTGGCGCATCGGTGCTTCGACACCCTCGTGCCTCAGTGCTTGACCCCTCGGCTCGATGCATCGGGGCTCAGGCACCCCTACTGCAGACACTCCGGGCAGCACCATGATTCCCCTACAGGACAAGCACCTCTTCTGTGTTAAGTGCTTGGAAATGCAGCATGCCCCCTCTACCTTAGGCGATGAGACGGTCTGCTGAATTTGTGCAGCGTCCCAGCCTCGGACCGTGCGCAGATGACTGGCACAGAGTTCACAGGGGCGGCTTCATCAGCCAGCTCAGCTGAGCCCTCTGCAGTGTTGGGAGCTGGGAGCCCGACCCTCTCCCCTTCTGCCTTCCAGCCCGTCGCAGGGTATTCCCTGCGCAAGGCTCCTGCCCACCAAGCCCATAGCCGCTCACGATCTCCCTCAGGGAGCAGTAAGTGAACCAGGCACAGCAGGCAGATGAAGGACATTTCAGACCTGAAGAGCCAGATGGCCCAGGTCCTTGAATATCTGGTCAGGCATCAGGCTTTGCCCCGGGCGCCTTCCTCAGCTGCGCCCCCAGCACCTGCCCTGGTAACGTCCCCGCCAGTATCGGTGGTCGACAACATCTCGAAATGAGACGAGGCGATGAATGAAGGGGACCAGGACGTGATTTTCATCGCAGCCTCCTGGGATGGGGACTCCCTGGAGCAGCAGACTGACAGCAGACTGGACTCCCTGGAGCAGCAGACAGGGCCCCCAGCTCTGAGGGCCCTGTCTCCAGAGTTACTTCCTGTCTCAGAGACTGATGTGACCCCTCTGTCAAGCATGGTTCGAGCGTTCATGGAGCGAACCTCCAATTTCCTCAAGGTTCCCTGGAAGGCAGCTCCAGAACAAAGCTGTTCTGCATTCAGACCGATGCAAGGTTCAACCCCCCAGCATTTTCTGGTATTCCCGGATTTCCTGGAGGAGGTTCAATCTTCCTGGCACTAACTGGCTTCGGCACAGTGCGTTTCCAGTAGGAGGTCTGGCCAAGGATCCTGTATGCCCTAATGGCCAATGCAGGATCACAGATGCCCACCTTAAGAAGGCTTACGCAGCTGAAGCGCAGGTAACGTGCTTGGTCTCCTAACGGCTACCTGGATGGCTACCTGGATGGCATCCTGCGGTCAGCGTACCTCCCTTAGCTGATAGCCTCAGAGCTGCACCTAGTGTCAGGTACGCTGCGCCAGATTTCAGGCTTCCAAGGGCAAGCCTTAGGTAGAAGCCTGGCGGGTCTTGTAGTGGCACGTAGACAACTTTGGCTGTCTCAGGCCAGGGTTCCGGATGCGGACAAATCGACCCTGTTAGATGCGCCTATCTCCCCTGGCCATACTTTCGGGTCAGCGGTAGAGGAGATCCTGCAACGCTCCCACAGTGAGCAGGAGGCGTCACAACAGGTGGCTGCGATGCTCCCTTCCTGTGCTCTGGTACGGGACAGGTTGAAGCACTGGCGTCCGGCCGTAACCACGGTTACCCGGACAATTCCAATCCCCACTGCGCCGTGCGTCAACCTGAGGCATCGCCTACAGGCTTCCGTGGCAGTGAAATTAAAGGTACTTTCACATGCCTATTTGTCCTGTGCACAGGAAATACCTCTGTGTTGCCTTTTCAGAGATGTGTTTTCAAGTTTTCTGTGCTGCCATTCGGCCTCTCCTTAGCCTCCTTTTCACGTTTTCAAAGTGCGTGGATGCCATCCTAGCTCCCTTGTGGCTGCAAGGGATCAGGGTGTTGAACTACCTGGATGACTGGTTGATTTGCTCCCGGTCGCAGGAGAGAGCAGTGATCCACACAAAAAGTATTGATTGTTGGTCGTCTTCCAATTGAAAGGGAATGATAGGTTACGGATGTAACCCTGGTTCCCTGAAAGAGACAATGACCACCAAAGCTTGCAAGGTTGCCTCCATGCAAAAGAGATAGCTGTCCTCCCTCTTAGACGAATGATGAATGAGATACTATCCATTTGACTGACGAATGTTCTGGTAATGGAGGCCCCTAATATGCTTGATGTTTACAATTTTAATCTATCTTAAAAGTGAGATCCCTGCCTGAACCACAGCTTTGCTCAATTTCTCAGCAAAAAAGTGGGACCAGTAATAATGTTAATAAAGCTAACAAGATGTATGCTTTTAAAACATTTAGCACTCCTTTAACCAAACATGTTCATCCATGGGAAGATTTAACACAAATGACCCATGGAAATAAATTATAAGTAAGTCTTGCTGTGCATGGGTAACACTCAGTGTTCATCACCTGTTTTCTAATGTCTTCGTTCCTCACTGTACCAGGAAAGCTGGGGGGTAAAATCGACTGGAAAGGCCTATAAATGCACAAGGATTCTCAGATATAAACATTGTCACGGCCTAATACTGTTATTTCCATGTAAGTATAAGTTTGTATAATTATCTTTATAACCCTTTGCCCACAAGTTGTTTTGGATTTCAAACTGACCACCCGGACCTTCCCAATGAGTGTACAGGAACCACATGAACAGGTAAGTAAAGATAAGGATTTCTTTAATACAGGAAATGATACAATTGAATACAGCTTATTTTGAGACAATTTACAAGTCCCCCCCTTCAAAACACCTTTCAGTATATCCCAGTACAAAAGATATCCGAAAAACTCCTAAAACTCCTAAAACCAGAGAAAAAAAACAATAAAACCTTCCATAAAACATTGTTAGCTGGCTACTTGTGACTTGAGGGCGATATTATTATTACAATTATTCTACTCCACATAATATATTACCACAACACAGTCCCAAACAATATAAGCAGCAGTATATTCAGGCAAGGTAGTCAAAGTGACTGTTTCCGCTCAGGCAAAAATGACAGCGAGTCGCCGCAATAGCACACAAAACTGTGATATAGTCGGGTCGGGTCTCATGCGCGGGCTAAGGCACATCAAATAGTGAATCATGCATCTCACACTGCACATGATACAGCCGACTAGCTCATGCCTGCAGTATAACCCACAGTTCGTTGGAACGAGCCAGTGGCATAAAATGTTAGTGCAGCGGGTACCCTTAGTGCTACCAGCAAACAGTGTGCTCTTCCAGGTCAGCCTGAAGCAGTTGGCAGATGTCAGTGATTGTTTGTCTGTTGAGGCGAAATTGCTGCATACATTGTGTGCAGGCTCAGAAAAGAAAGATAACTTCGAAATATTTGGGGACGTCTCCTCCTCCTCCTCTCTCTTTGTCTGGCCACGTAGAAATCCAGTGCACACTTCATATTTCTTTTTTTCTCTTTTTTTCTCTCTCTATTTTTTCCCTGCTTCCCTGGTAGTTTCAGCGGTATTTATAGTCAACCATGTAATTTGCGCACAGTTTAGACCTGGTTTCACATGTCAATTGTAACACAAACGCTAACACTGTTGATGGTTTGCTAAATCGCTACATTTGTATATAAAGTATACACCCCCTTTCAAAATGTTCACCTTTTGTTGCAATTAAAATGCATTAAAATAGTTTTTTTTTCATTTATCTACACATCCTACCCCACAACTTCCAAGTAAAAAAAATATTCTAGAAATTTGTAGAAAATTAATTAAAAATAAAAACTGAAATAGGTTGGTTGGGTAAGTGTCCAGCCCCCTTGTAATAGCAATCCTAAATTAGCTTAGGTGTAACCAATCGCCTTCAAAATCACACACCAAGTTAAGTGGCCTCCACCTGTGTTAAATGGTAGGGATTCACATGATTTCAGGATAAATTCAGCAGTTCCTGTAGGTTTCCTTTGCTGGGTAGTGCATTTCAAAGCAAAGACTCAACCATGAGCACCAAGGCGCTTTCAAAAGAACTCCGGGACAAAGTTGTTGAAAGGCACAGATCAGGGGATGGGTATAAATAAAAATATCAAAGGCCTTGAATATCCCTTGGAGCATGGTCAAGATGATTATTAAGAAGTGGAAGGTGTATGGCACCACCAAGACCCTGCCTAGATCAGGACGTCCCTCCAAACTGGATGTCCAAGCAAGAAGGAGACTGATCAGAGAGGCTACCAAGAAGCCAATGGCAACTTCGCAAGAGCTACAGGCTTTTATGGCCAAGACTGGTAAAAGTGTGCATGTGACAAGAATATCCCAAGCACTCCACACATCTGGCCTGTATGGTAGGGTGGCAAGAAGGAAGCCATTACTCAAGAAAGCCCACCTTGAATCCCGTTTGAAGTATGCAAAAAAAACACTCAGGAGATTCTGTAGCCATGTGGCAAAAAGTTTTGTGGTCTGACGAAACTAAAATGGAACTTTTTGGCCTAAATGCAAAACGTTATGTTTATCGCAAACCCAACACAGCGCATCACCCAAAGAACACCATCCCTACTGTGAAGCATGGTGGTGGCAGCATCATGTTATGGGGATGTTTCTCATCGGCAGGGACTGGGGCACTTGCAAATGAATGGAGCAAAGTACAGAGAAGTACTTGAGGAAAACCTGCTGCCCTCTGCAAGAAAGCTGAAACTGGGACGGAAGTTCACCTTTCAACATAACAACGACCCAAAGCACACAGCCAAAGCTACACTGGAGTGGCTAAGGAACAAAACGGTAAATGTCCTTGAGTGGCCCAGTCAGAGCCCCGACCTAAATCCAATTGAAGATTTGTGGCATGACTTGAAGATTGCTTTCCATCAGCGCTCCCCAAGGAACTTGACAGAGCTTGAACAGTTTTGTAAAGAAGAATGGTCAAATATTGCCAGATCTAGGTGTGCAAAGTTGGTAGACCTATCCCAAGAGACTCACAGCTGTAATTGCTGCCAAAGGTGCTTCCACCAAGTATTAACTCCGGGGGGTGGAGACTTATCCAATTATGAGCTTTCAGTTTTGTATTTTTAATATATAATTTTTTTCTCAATAAAAACTTTTTTGCCCTTAACAGTGTGGAGTATGGTGTGTAGATAAGTGGAAAAAAATCCTCATTTAAATGCGTGAAACTGAGGCACTGACACAACAAAATGTGAAAAAAGTTCAAGGGGGTGTAGACTTTCTATAGGCACTGTAGTTGAGGACACTCCCCTAAAGTTCAGCCCATGTCCAGCGCTAACGCTGACTTGCCAGGTGGGCACTAAAACACGGTTGCTAAATCACATATGTGGGCAAAGTTCGTTTGCCAACACGTGCGCCTGATTTTGGTGTGCCAACTGTCCACAGGTGTTCTGCGATAGCCTTAGGGGTTTGCAAACATTGCTAAATAGAGCCCTATTTTGCATGTGTTTTGGAAAATAAGTTACTGTGCGGAATGATAGGACATTTATAAATACACTATTTGCAACAGACGCATGTTTTTTAATCCAGTACACTTTTTTTTTTTTTTAGCAAGGCTCATTAAGAAAAGATTACACTGCACAAACAGGCAATGGTGTGTGCAAAAACAGGATGTACTTCACAATGCCTTTAAGGAATGCTGAGAGAGATAGTGACATGCTATTGTTTGATGTGCATCATGCATCGCTCCAACTCTTTTGTCAAGAGAACTGGTTAGTTGTATGTTGTAGGTGACACCATGTGGCAAAGTGGCTTGCCGTGCGCAGGTGTAGTTGGTGCAGTGCTCAGGAATAACACACACAAGACAGTGAAAGTTCAATAAAACAGCTCCTTTATTTGGCTAAGTTGCGTGTCAACAACAGTTAAATAATAAGCACAGGCTCTACACAGCCATGTGTATCGCTCCGTTCAAAACAAGGGTTTCAGTCCCAAAATAATATGACACTTGATAACTACACCAGACAGACACAGTCACTTCTCCAGACAGTGAGTGCTCGAGTGCAGGTGGGGTGAAATAAAAACCGTTTGTGAAACAGTGCTGCAGTGTAGTTCCGGGTTTTGGTGCTGGTTAGTAGCAGCAGCTCCTGGTTTGTGTTAGCTGTCTAACAGTGACAAAAGACAAACAGTCAACACAATCAAACAAACAAAACACAAAACACTCATGATAATTAATTACGTCCGTTTCCTAAACAGGTCCTTCAGTAACCACATCAAAGGAACAGATTACATCATCACACCCCCAATTATACTCGTAGTCACGCCCCCTGCGATAGCTAGTCCAGTCACGTCTCCTCCAATCCATGACTGACACATCGCATACCGCTTTAGAGCGATTACTTCGGGCATTGTGACTCCGCCCCCTTCCTGGCTGGCTGGCTTCCGACTGACCCTGGAATGAACTGCCTGACCATCCAGTACGAGGCACACTGTTCCTGTTATACAGCGCCCTCACAGATCAGGAGGGAGATTGTTGACTAGGATTCATTCACTCTCTGTCACACACCGCTTTATCAAAACATTTACTAATCCATGGATCAAATTCATGCCAATAGAATCAATGTTATTAGAGGAAGTACAGGCAAAAAACAAACAGTGCAAAAAAGTGCTGCTGCAAACGTTTAGATCAAATTCTGGCAGAGAATTCTCTGGACTGTTCATTTTTACATTTTGGAGATTTTTTTGGAGATTCTTTTTCCGAGTCATCTCATCATTCTGAGATTCTGATCTTGATCTCTGAAAAATGTTGCTTTTCTGTCAGTGTAACGCCCATTGTGGTCCCTATTGGCACAAGGAAGTACGGTTTCCTCTTGATACTGGTTGATGAGAGTAACACTATTTGTGGTCCCCACTGGACAAAAAGGAACATTAATTTCTGAGAATTAGCTATGCTGAAGGATAGCCTATATATTTGGTAAAAGTAAAACATAAATAAATAAATACATTAATAAATATTGAAATAAATGAATACATAACTCAATACATAGACATTTCTATCTTTAGCTATCTTGATATTTATTTATTTGTTTTTCAGTATCAGATATAAACACTGCCATTTAATACTGTATGAAACGAAAATAAATATACTCAACAGTTCTTGTTCAATTGTATATTAGTGAAGATTTTTGTACATAAAGGTCATCATGCTTTCATATATTTTTACTTTCAAATTTAAAAATTGATTGTAATGACCCAGACAATTGCTTTGTTGCAGGACTTGTTGTTTGTTCAGTTTGTTTCTAGAACACCTGTGTATTTAAAGGTTTACATTTGATTGGCAGGTTGTTCAAACCCTATGTTAATGTCAGGTGTTTAACTGAACCAAGCCATCACATACAAGGACCAATAATGAAATACTATAAAAAGACACCAGAAAGTTAGAATGCATACGTTTACAGAATTATAGAAAAGGCAATCACAGAAGTGAAGAAATTCAAAATAAGGATGGCATTATAGAAAACGACATTAAGTATCTTGAATCCTAACATGGATTTAGACATCACATCATCATATCATGAACTGAGAGGAATGGTAGTTCCTTGTGCCAAGTTATCAGCGAGAACTGCCAGACTCTCTATACAGCAAGCATAGCTTTCATGTTTTCAGGGTATTGCCATAGCAAAAGTAAATCAGCCAAAAGCACCAAAGTAAGGTAAAAATGTCCTTCTTCTTTTTCTCCTGTTTTTTTGCAGACCCCAGGCACTTTTATCCACGCATATGTATGTTACAGGACATCCGATTTTAATGACAATTAACTTGTTTTGTCAACATGGAAATATACTAGGGAACACACTTATTGTGACGTCTATATCATTTATATTAAATGATTTATTTCTGTTTTAAAATTAAACATTTGCCTGCAAAAAATATATTAATATATTTTCGGAAAATTTCCCCAAAAGTATTTCTTTTTCTGCATTATACTCCTCTAACAAGCACAAATTTTCAGTTACTGTGAACTGTGAACATCGCTGTTTGAGAAAAGCGTCAGCCATGTTTTTTTTTTTTCAAGTGTCTTAAAATTCCCAGAATGCGTTGCGTAATTGACTAAGACCAGTCTAACGAAAGACTGTTTTATGCAACCGTTTTAACTGTCTATCGTTAGTATGGCTTATAATTATATTAAGACAAAGACTTAGTCTATGTTTATGCAACCTGCAGGATGACTTACGTTCTAGAATAATCCTCTGTGCAGATCAACTCAGACTTGAAATCAATATTACAGTATGGAACTATTGTTCTGATATAAACAATAGACCTTAAAAGCTGAGGGCAATATCACTTGGAGAACGCTATATCAACCCCAGAGGACAATAGTTTTCAATGTAACCAAAACATCCAGCCCATATATGTTTAATTAAACTTGCAAGATAGCTTTATCTGCACTTGGTTTATGGACAGCAGCGTTGAACTCTCGGAGAAGGTGGTTCAGGTCCTGAGGCTCATATTTATCCATGGCTTCTGTCTATGGTCTTGACGGGGTGATAATGCAGAAATATGTAGTTATGTTTTTATTAAAACCTTTGTATTTTTAGCTTATTTTCCAATTAGAAGCTCATCTTAGGAAAAGCTGAGGAAAACAAATTGTGTACCTCTTTGTCTTTAAATGACCAAAGAGCAGGTACTGCAGTGTCTTTCTAAGCTTTCTGGTCAGGTTTTTTTTTTTTATCTGCATAGTGAAATATATGCAGGTGAAATACAGGTGTCAAGCAACATGTAAATGTATAGCATGCAAAAATAAGAACACAATTCCAAGAGCATCATAGCCAATGCTTAGCTGCCTATGGACTCCCCACTGAAGACCGGCAACTTTGTTCCTGTGCTCCCCTGACTTTAGGACTCTGCTGGGATTATTTCCTTAAAAGCGTGTTATTAGTTGGGACTTAATACAACATCACCTTTGGGAAAATTACTCGTGAGGAGCCGAAAAAAACAGCCAAAGAGAGGGATAGGGTAAATCTCATTTACTCCTGTAAATGATGAAAAACACAGGGAAAACCACGGGCATTTTCACATGGAAACCCGCATTTCACGTGAAAATGTAAATTAGCTAGTTTGACATCACTATTAATAATGAAAGGGAACAGGTCAGTTGTTACTGTGGGTTCCAAGATGGCAAAAAGTAAGTGGATGATGGGTGGTTTTATGGTTAGCAGTGCTATATTTCACCATAATGATAATGCGGGCAGCCTTTTTTTATTATTGTTTGTTGTTGTATGCCTGTCATGCTGTATATCTCAAGTGGGTTTACAGTTCTGTATAACACTTACAAATGAACCATGAACTTTGTTCTGCGCTTGTTATAGTATTAAAGCAACTGTCTGAGTATACCCTTGCTGCAAAAACTATGCTAAAGTTAAACACAAAGAGCAAGTGAGCTGCTTAAATGTCTGTACTGAATTCCCTTGATTTTGATCCCAGCTATGTCCGAAGACAACGTGTTTCTGCCCTCCCCTCAAGTTCGCTGGAGCGAGAAGGAAACCCAGGCGCTAATAAATATAGTTGGTGGACTGGATGTTTTGAGGCAGCTCAATCGCCCAAAACAGTGTAACAAACCAAGATATATACAAGTTGTTGATACACTCTCAGAACAGGGAATACACCGCACAGTCCCACAAGCTAGAGACAAATTTAAAAAACTTAAGCAGTCCTACCTGCAGGGACGAACAAGGAGATGTCGTTTGGGAGAAGCAGTACAGTCCTGGTTTCGGTTCTGGGAAGACATGGACTGTTTATTGGGGCAGCGTCCAGTGGCAGTTGCAGCTGGCCACTTAATTGACACCTCCCAGTGCGCTGCATCTGAAGAGCCATCCTGCTGCCTTGATGAAGGTAACATCTTGCTGCGTTTTACATGTACGTTCAAAAACTTGCATTACTGCTACTTCAAAGTAATTTTATTACAGAACACTCCACCAGTGCTACCACTTCAGCAGCCACAACCTCCTCAAGTAGAGCTACACAACCTCAAGCTGAACAGGTGGGCGAACACCCGGATTCAGATGCCACAGATGTGGAGCAGCCAGACGTCGCATTGCTCGTCCATCATAACAACACCCTTCAGCAGCAGAGTACAGGCGGTCTAGCCTACTGGAGATACAACAGCAACAGCAACAGGTCCTGTTCTAGAAGGAAAAGTGTCGCTGTCAAGCGTGACTGGTCGAGGTGGATGACACAGCAGCAGGAGCAGCAATATCAGGAAACCGTGGTGATGTTGCTGCAGAGCATTGCAGAGGCTATGACATCCAACACACCTACGGTTGCCATTGGCACTGATCCAGTTGTTGTCTCTCCTGGCAGAAGCCAAGATGCCCCCTCCATCAGGGGACAATCTATGCGCCATCCAGGTCGCCCTCCAAAGAGAGGTGTCCGTACCAGGGGTGGAGGATGTACCCCACGACAGTAACATGTATAAATAAATCATATCAAAATAAAATTGCAAATGAACATATTGATTGTGTTTTTTTTGTTTACATCATTAATATTTAACACAACGGTATATCCAACAAAACTTAAAATCAAGAAAGGAGAGGGTCTCCTCAGATCGCTGGTGTCCAATTGAAACTGGCAGCTGAGGTAACCTTCCCCCTGTCTGTCTCACAGGCATCAGCCACTGATTCCTGAACACCTCATTTTATTGTTGACACAGGTTGTGCAGGATACAGCAGCACTTGAGTCCATTTCAGCAGTATCTGCCACCTCCCTTTCAAGTGCCCAAACACCTGTTAAACCACTACCTGTATTTGTCCAAGCATGGTGTTGAATGCTTCCTCAGCAGTTGTCAGCTGTCCAGACAGGTAGATATAAGGGCACACCCTGATCCCCTATATGCTGTATTGCCTGAATGAAATCTGTCGTATTTTGAGCCATACTGACATCCCGCAAACATTTTAAAGTATTAAATATCGAGCACTAACTTTGAAACTACAGCATTAAACACAAACTCTGTTAAGTTAGGAATAGGTGAGGAAAATGTGAAATCTACACATAACTGAATAGCCTATTTTTATTAACAATACATTAATCCCTCAGAAATACTACCCTGTGGAAGTGCGTGTTGACGCATATACAATCCTGAAGACCGGAATGCAGCAGCAGCATTCACAGATCCTGGCATGCCACATGAGATGTCTCTAAAACTTTGAAATAAAGTAACAAGACATGTCAAAATGATTTAAATAGCTGTATTTTGACACATTATGGATTTGTGACTTTATAGGGTACTTTACATGAAAAGTCATAATATACTGTATTCCTTACAGATATGTTGTCAAGACCTATGTAAACACAAGATGACACTGGCAGGTAAATGTCATGACTTTTTTTACTTTATTTGTGTATTACAGGTGTGTGATATATATATATATATATATATATATATATATATATATATATATATATATATATATATATATATATATATATACACACCTGTAATACACAAATAAAGTAAAAAAGTCATGACATTTACCTGCCAGTGTCATCCACTACTGCTTGGAGAATGAAAGATGCCCAGTACTTCCTATTGAGGTAATCTCGCAGACAGTGCCGTGGTGCTTTGATGGGAATGTGGGTAGCATCAATCATAACCATTACTTGGGGCAACCTAAAAATTACAGCGACACACAGAGCAATGCTTTTTGCTTCAGTTACATCTGGCATATATAATATGTACGTGTTGCAGTGCCTCTGAACAAGGGAGTTGACAAACTTGTAAATACAGTGATGAACTGTGATTTTATGCACCCCAAACACATTGCCATCAACCCTGTACTCAGTTGAGGATGCCAGCCAATACAGAGCAATCGCCACTCTTTTCTCCACTGGCACAGGAGCCTGTACGTAATAACTTGCTGGCTGCATATCTTCCTTTACCATTCCACTATAATGTTGCCCTGGTGACACGAAATGACTATCCACTGCAGATCTGAAAGAGTGATGCAGCACAACCTCTTCACACCAGCAAGATGGACGAGTATGTGTCCAAACCATCCTTTCATTAGCCATTGGCATTAGATAACAAGGCATAAGGATCTATTGGTAGAGGATGTTTGGAGGTTCAAGCTCCCAAAACAAAGGCAAAACATCCACTGTTCCCAATCCAGACAGCCTTGGGAGCACACGTGTGGCACAGAGCTTTAGAATCCTACATCTTTGTTGGTTTTCAGCCATGGTGCTCTGCAATACCTGTGTTGATCAGTTTCATTTTATACCTCTGAGTTAATTTTTAATTCATGAGTCACAAGATAAATTAGTTGAAGCGGTATTCACTACTAAGGACTTGCCACCCCACCAATGACATTTGAAAAACAATTTGGGCAAGAGCAGTAAAACATATTATTAAACAACCACGCACAAGGTATTTAGAAATCGCAGCTTTATTACATCAGCTTACATTACCTTGTGTACCAGTTTTCTGCGCGCATGGAAACAACATTTACACAAGCCCTCTGCAAAAGCAGCACGAGAACTTTACGCACAGCTAATTTACATATCAACCCCCACCTTTCCCCTTCATTTGCATGACGTTGGGTGAAAAAACAGGATTTCTCGAGTAAAATAAACTGAGCGAATGGAAACCCGAAAAAGCATTTTGCACAAGACATTTTACTTGAGCAAATGTCTCGAGCTAAAAAAAAAACATGCATGGAAATTCCACCAATGACTACTGGGAGCAAATTTGCAGAATCTACTAAAAAGGGGCAAAGCTGTCCAAGGTTTTAGTTTAAAGAACAAGAAAAAGATTTCTGAGTACACTGTAGCAGTGGTGGCTCGAGACACTTGAGATTATAATCCAAATTACAGGTTGGGACCTGCTTTCCTTTTCAGTAATCAAAGAAAGATGGAAGTGTTTGTTTACTTATTTTTTTCTAACATTGTGGCGGAGTGTCCCGCCCCTATTTATTATTATTTGTATTTTTGTTTGTGGCGCGGATAAAAATGCTGCGTCTTTTTTTATTATATTTAAAAAACCCCTGAGGATGCATGGCTGATCAGCTACTAATTATTTAACTAGCTGACAGTCATGCATCCTTACCAAACACGTGCAGACTCTGGCCGAGGGCTAATAAAATAATTAACAACTAGTTAATCCCTCGGCCAGAGTATATAAACCTGCAGCTCTCTGCACTCAGGGATGTGTAGAGAGGAGAGTACGGGAGAGAGAGAGAGAGAGAGAGAGAGAGAGAGAGAGAGAGAGAGAGAGAGAGAGAGAGAGAGAGAGCATATAAAATTAACAATTGCTATATTTAAAAAAATATACTTGTTTCTATTTGTTTGGCCATTGCGCCTTTTTGTTTTGCGTTTTGTGTTTTGTTTAAATCTTTTGTTTCTGTTTATTTACTTAATAAATCCACGCTGAGTGCAATAGCATTCAGCTTCACCCGCCCATCCACTGTTTTGGTTTGAGTTACTTCCTGGTCCGTGATGTCATCAACCTCACCACTGCGAGCCAGACTGCCACATATGGTGTCCTGCGTGGGACAAAAACAAACGCCTCCAACAGTCCAGGAAGGATAAGGACGTTTTTTTGTTTTTTTTCCAAAGTATTTTTTTGTGTGTTTTCTTTTGAAAAAAAAAAAATGGGGAAAAGTAGCCGGAGGAGAAAGCAGCAGCAGCAACAACAACAGCAGCAGGAGGCGCAGCAACAGCAGCAGGTCCTTACCACGCTGGATGTCTGCCTCACCTGCCTGAAGGGTGAGGAGTGGTGCTTTGCGGTTGGTGAGGTCGGGCACGTGGCACCGGACCAACCCCCTCCATGGCAGGAGAGGAAGGAGCCTGAGCATCCAGCAAAGGTGAGAGAGGACCCGCATCCTCCAAGGTGGAAGAATCCTGTCTCCTCTGAGGGGATCTGGGACTGGCTGGCGGAGCCTGAGAGGGATATAATGGTCGCCCTCCCTGCTGTGATCAACCTCCTGTGGGCGAGAGATGGGGAGCGCTGGGAGGCCTGGGAACAGAAACACCACCCAGCATCCCTCCTAGACATCGCAGCCATGGTGCTCAACTACCTGGCTGCAGATATGGGAGGGGCCCCGCTGCTGTTTCCAGCGCCAGAGGGAGAGGAGTCATTGCTGCCTTCTCCAGCGCCAGAGGGAGAGGAGTCATCGCTGCCTTCTCCAGCGCCAGAGGGAGAGGAGTCATCGCTGCCTTCTCCAGCGCCAGAGGGAGAGGAGTCATCGCTGCCTTCTCCAGCGCCAGAGGGAGAAGAGTCATCGCTGCCTTCTCCAGCGCCAGAGGGAGAGGAGTCATCGCTGCCTTCTCCAGCGCCAGAGGGAGAGGAGCCATTGCTGCCTTCTCCAGGGCATGTGTGGCAGAGTGTCCCGCCCCTATTTATTATTATTTGTATTTTTGTTTGCGGCATGGACAAAAACGCTGCGTCTTTTATATTTAAAAACCCCGTGAGGATGCATGGCTGATCAGCTACTGATTATTTAACTAGCTGACAGTCATGCATCCTTACCAAACGCATGCAGACTCTGGCCGAGGGGTAATAAGATAATTAACAACTAGTTAATCCCTCGGCCAGAGTATATAAACCTGCAGCTCTCTGCACTCAGGGAAGTGTAGAGAGGAGAGTACGGGAGAGCGGAGAGAGAGAGCGCGAGAGCATATAAAATTAACAATTGCTATATTTAAAAAAATATACTTGTTTCTATTTGTTTGGCCATCGCGCCTTTTTGTTTTGTGTTTTGTGTTTTGTTTAAATCTTTTGTTTCTGTTTATTTACTTAATAAATCCACGCTGAGTGCAATAGCATTCAGCTTCACCCGCCCATCCACTGTTTTGGTTTGAGTTACTTCCTGGTCTGTGACGTCATCAACCTCACCACTGTGAGCCAGACTGTCACAAACATATAATCTACCTTTCTATCGTTAGGTTATAATACTGTTTACAAAATGGCTTGGATGAATAGAACAATGTAAAGGATAATCCATTTCAATGGATTTTGTTTTTTAAATCTCAAAATCTTGATCTCTTCCACCTCGGCAATAGTTCCTGTGAAGCTCCTGGCTTAAGTATCAAATTCTGACAGACTGCAGGATCTGAAATTGGGGTGGAGATCGGTTGCTTTGGCTCTTAAAAAGTTTACGGTAAATACATTATGGTAATTGTAGACATCAGTGTGCAATATAATGCAGTGAGAAGTTTTGTTCAAGTTGACTGAAATGAGTGACATTCTGCATGACTGCCTCGCTGACCGTCTGGAAGACTATGGAGAAGGTAAACTAGGGTTGAGAAGAGACGCAGACAGTGTGTTTGGAGGAATAAAAAATAAAAGTAGCCGACCACGATTATTGTACGAGGGAAACAGTGATTTCAAATGTCAACTTTACTGACCTACGTGTATAAAACATGTAAATAAGCAGTTACAGTTTTAGTTTTTCAAACTGCACAAATCTTGAATAGCTAAAAAAAAAAATACAAAAAAATAATTCCTGCAAATTTGTAGCTTCTAAAATAAATTCTAGTAACTATTTTGCACTGGCGGGAGGATACATTTCATAAATCTTAACTTAAAGTTTAAAATGTTTTTTTTTTTTTTTTTTAATAAACTATAGAGGTAATTTACAAGCACAATATCTCACTCCAAGGTTTTGCAGTAAGACATATCTTACTGCACTCTGCCTATGGCCTCGTGCTTCACAACATACCCAGGTGTGCGTAATGTCATGGGTTATTGCTTACTTGAAATGACAGATTCACCTTTGTAATAATTATGCCAATAGATTTGTCAATACACTATAAAAGAGGAAGCAAAATTATTGATAAAGAGTCATACATTTAAATGTTTTGGAGTTCATTTAACATAAACTAAATTTGATGTAAGTACTGGTAAGCCATGACAGTGCGTGGCAAGACTACACTTATACTGAAGTGTCGGGTGTATCAAAACAACAACAAGTAATATAATACATGTTGAATACGTTTATCTAGGCATAAACAATGTAAGACCCCCTAGTCTTGCAGGTTTTTGCTCAAGTTTATCTTAATTTTGAGTGCACACATCTAACAAAAACCACCAGGAACCCTTCAAATATATTATGAGGTTGCCTTTTTCAGATTTTATAAATCTTCCATTTCCTCTGTGCACCCACTTCCACCAAATAAATATGGCAAGGGAAACAACATGCACAATTCAGTGCTGGACTAAATTCAAGCTAAATAACTAACAATATAATTAAGCGATAATTAATTTATAAGTGTATTGTACAAAAGAGGTAAACATTTCCCAATTCTAATAACAACGAAGTCTGCTGGCTTTTAAACGTGTTCCATTTCACTGCTCTTGAAAACAAATCAACACTATTATACACCATTACTTCATAGAAAAAATATCTTCAAACGTGCTCTGTCTTTTTCTTTCTAGACATTTTTGCTTTTTACTTTGCTCTCGTCTGCTTTTGTCTCCATGGTTGCCGTAATGATTTTTTTCAGCTACAGAAAGAAAAAACTAGTGTATTGTGACATATCCTACGGCAATTGAGTCATCTGATTGGTTGTAAAGTTTGTGATAGTGTATAATGTTATCTTTTTTTTACAGCAATTTTGCACCTTGAACACATTTATAAAAAGGGGAGGGGCAATTACAGGTTGATACAGGAGCTCATATTGAATCCAGTTATGGTTATGTTATATATGTTATATATGGTTATGTTATATATACAATTCATGCCCAACTACAGGGCACTGACCTGCTATATAGTCTCTTCTTTTCAGTGTCCTTGTAGTCCTTGTTTGATTTATCAGGACATTTTTTACAGCCAATGTGAGTTTTTCTCATATTATGTCTTGCGTTACAACTCCATAGTCATAGAGCATGAATGCGAGGTGTCTCCTACAGGGAATATCACTGGTCACTGTCATTTCTAACACACCAAAATCAACGCACCGCTGTTGTATGACAATTATGGACTTGGTGTGCAAGTTTGTTAAATTCATTTGTATACAATGATTCAGTTTGTGAAAATCATGTAAATAAATTAATCTGATTCTGTTTTTTAAGTTAGGATTAAAGGCAAGGGATGGTTTAGGGTTTTGGTTTCAGGTTAGATGCCACAATTAGGTAAGGAGGGTTTAGGTTTTAAAGCATATTTAAAAAAAAAAAAAATTCTTATGCACTAATTATCTCACACATATGTTTTACCACTATACACTATACAGTTTGAGGTTCAAGTGGAAGCAAAGCCTCTATTTTATGAACAATTAAAAACAAAAAAACAAGACTTGACATGCACTCAGACTTTGAACAGGAAACTAAGTAATTTACTGTAATCTATTTACCTTTCCTAGTAATATCGTTGTTTAATGAAGCAGCTCCCAAAACTTCAGATGCAAACCTGCTTTGTATTGCCACACATGTAAATAAATTCAACCCACAAAGTGGCTGTAAGTGTATGTTAGTAATTAAAGAAGCATAATTCATTTAATTGGCTGAAATAATTTAAAAGCATATTTAAAAACATACTGCATGCATTAAAAAAAGATTAGTATCAGGTGAAAGAACTCAATATACAATGTACAAACAAAGACCGCCAAGGGAATAAAATGCTGGATGTCAGTGAACACATTTTATTAACATTATTTGCCAGAGATATTACTTTACTTCTTTTTACTTTTCACTCAACTGCAAGTTCAAACTTGGTCACATGAGGAACACAGACATGGTTGGATTCGTGTAAACCATTTGAGTGAGAAGCAGCCTCCTAGGGAGTATCAATCTATTTTCTGATAGTTAAATGACAACTGTTAATCAATTAAAAAAAAAGGTTAGGAAAGATAAACAGTTACTAAGACAGATCGTTTTGCTGTAGTGATACAAATAGGAATGTTGTGCAACTAGATTTGCACTTTGTGGCTCACTTAATGAAGTAGTGGCTCTTACACGCCTGTAATAAAATACAGGTTGTTACACAACTTAACAAAGTTTTCATGAGAAAACACAATATTAAACATCATCGTTGTGTAAGCCATGACTTTGAATGAACTGGTGCAGTGTCAGATAATACACAAATGTTGTGTAATGTATGCACAGTTGGTCAGTAAAGTACTGGGTGTATCTATTGTCACTGCTATAGTGTGCAAAGTGTATTTTCTTCCTGTGCAGTCAATGCTGTAGTGTGCATAAGTGTATGTTACTTTTTATAGACTACTGCAAATATTAAAAAATATTTAGGATTTAGCAGGCTCATATCCACAACAGTAAAACTTGAAATAATCAGGCATTCTTCCTGTTGACCTGAAATGCATTCCTTCTGATTGGCTGATGAAAGTTCAGAGGTTTCTATTGTCGAGTAGTTGACTGATTCTGCAGGTAACACCCTGAGCCGAAGGTTCATGTACTATGAGGTAGTGCCTTTGAATGAAGCATCTTGGAGGATGCGCAATTGTTTTTCTGAAATATTTTGTAACAAGATGTTTCTTACATATTCATCTTGCTCAACCTTATCTCAGTCAACAACACAGCGGAGAGTATCATTTTGTTAAATTGTGGAAAAGCATTGAGCCACATATTCCATTCTTGAAAGTCAAAAATGATGCAATTATAAAAAATAAATCAAACTGTTCAAATGTCTTGCCTGCTTTTTTACATTAATAAGTTAACCATGTAGCATTGTTTAAAATTAAGTCACTTATGCCTCTGATAATCTTTTAAATTAATGGGAGTGATGAAATTCTTCAATGACACCAGTGATTTACAAGATTACTTTTAACTAATGCGGGAAACCTTTCACTAAATAAATCACTCTTAAGAAATGACTAAAAATGAATGCTTTCTGTGCTGGGGTTTACAGTTTAATTAGAAAAACAAAAGGACAGATGCAAGTAATAATTCTCCAAACCAGATGTCATCTTTTAAAGGGGAGTGGCTTCCTTTGCACCTGGTAGAAACAGAATCAACTTTCCACCTAGATACACAAAACATCTCCAGACGTGGTTAAAAACCCAGTTGGAAAGACATTTGTTCAGTTTCAAGAACATTTGTTCAGGGGATTTGTTCTGGGGGACTTTTAAGGGCAGGTAACCAATCTAAGCAACGTGTGAATGTGGCACGACTGTCTCATCTATATTCCTCTGGACACCTTTGTAAATGAGACGTGGTGACCAGGTGACTGTCCCTGGTTGTAAAACTAATTCTGCATTACACATACCCTCATGTAAGGATAGTACAGTGTCTAAGTACAGTAGAACCTCATATTTATGAACTGGTCATTCAACCAACGCATCACTTGAAACCACAAACAGGGCTCCTAGCTACAGTATATGACATGTCAGATGCTGGGAATTTGACTAGTTTAACACAGCTCTCCAGACCTTGTATGAATTCAATACACATCATTGGTAATAGTGCAAGTTTAAGAGTTACCGACATTTCAGACTTATGAACAATCTCCAGTCCTGATGTGTCTCTAACATTGAGGTTCTACTGTATATGGGTAGATAAATACCCTGGTTGAATGAAGGGAAATCTACTTAAGAAATATTCCTTAAACAAATGAAAATATACCAATGTTATTGCTGTTTATAAATCCAGACAAATACTGCTAGCAGATAATCCAGATTGCATTTTGATATATGTATTTGGATGTTTTAAACAGTGGTTATTTTTTGTCCACATAAGTCATGTTACCAATGGGCAGATATATAGTATAAACTGGCTGTAATCTGCTGCAATACCAGAGGGGAGCCATTTTCTGTTTGGAGGTTGAGGTGAGCACAGTGCAGCAGCGGCAGTAGAAGTAGGAGGAGATTAGTTTACAGAAGAAAAGTTTGGTTTCCGGCTATTACTTTTTTCAAAATGTGTTCTATAAAATGTAGCCCAGAACTTAATGGAGAGAGAGAGAGAGAGAGAGAGAGAGAGAGAGAGAGAGAGAGAGAGAGAGAGAGAGAGAGATTTACTTCTATCAGGCTTGAAGCACTGTGTCTTTGCCAAAATCAAAACAATTAAAGCCTTGTCATAATGATGCTATGCTAATGAGTAAGAAAATGCTTTAAGGCCTTGGCTTTGTATACCTTTCCAATCTATATAAGCAACAGTGATATTAATTAAAATGAAACTAATTGTAATTTGTGTGTTTTTTATTGTTTTCTTTATTCATCATACACCATTTACTCAGATCTTACCAAGATGATTGGATCCTCCCTGTGTCCTTGCAGGAAATACATTTCTTCACACCCACGCACACTAGCCCCCTTCTCCCTCTCCCTCTTCTTCTCAGGTGCCGATCAATTAACAGTCTCCCAGGGAGGTGTGAGACTTGTTCCTGCACTTTATGATTGGCCTGCATGTGACATAGCCTCTCAATTTGGTACCAGTGCAGCTGAGTAGTTGCCTTCACTTTTCACCTCTGGGGTACATCAGTGTGCTGCAGACAGCAAATGTGGGTAGTATCTGGAAAATGGAAGCGCACGAATCCTCTGATTTTTCACACAGTTCTAATCCCATTAGCACACCTGAAATAATAGCCTCGGTGACAAATGCTCTCTTGTTTCAGATTCCTTTTTTTCAGTTCTGAGAAAGGGATTGTTAATGTCGGGTGTCTTGTGAGTTGCACATATATGAAAAGTCCTATATAAGCAATCATCCTGGAAGAAACAACACTCACACATGACAGACATTATCCAATAACTTCAGACACTAATGTGAAAATTGAGCACTAGCCTGCTTCACAAATAGAAAATAGCTTTTGCCACAGTGTATTATGAGGTGGGTTCATTTCATTCCTTTAATAAGGTATTGAACACTTTCAAGACAATGCAGTCCTTCTCTCACTCTACAATGACGTCAGTTTGTTGATTTTTCCTTATAAGACACCCCCAAAACCCCAAACATTCAGGCCACATTTGACAGCAAGAGAGAAGCAATATGAATTTGGGGCTATATATAGGCTCAAAAAATGTAACCAGTTAACTTGTCATTATTATTCAAGAGAAAAAACAAAGCATGTATTAATTGAAACAGACACTTTATTAATTAAAATTAGGAAGACTGCATTCAGTAGCCTATATAATTTACTGATATTGAGGCTGCTGGTCTGAATACAACAGAAGGTTCTGTGTAGTTTTTCCTTTTGTATGTTTTATTAAATGACAGGTAGCTCAAAATGTTTTCCAAATAGTTATCTTGTGTTTCAAGTCAACAAAAGGTGGTTTTTAAATCTCTAAACTGTTTCCATAAACACACTATCTTCCTGATTCAGAAAGTTCAAATGTTTTGTTTTCGTGACATTAGTTTTAAAAATAAATTTTTTAAAAATGTATTCATCAATGAGTGTGATTGATTTAATTTACTTTTCTACGGGTTCCAAAATGGACGGCAGGCAGCAAGCGCACTTGTCTATTTAAAAGTAGCAATGAATTCAAACGTTCTAATGCTAATAAAATTACACCCATACTCACTAGTATGTGGAAACGTTTCTAATTATCATGGAAACTGTACACTAAAAGCAGGCAGTACTCATGTATTTAACTGCATATCAAATCGACCTTTATGAGAATCTATAGACGAATATTAAATGTGATTTACATAAACTTTGTTGCTGTAGCCTGGTTTAGACTGCGTTTCCGAGAGAGAGAGAGAGAGAGAGAGAGAGAGAGAGAGAGAGAGAGAGAGAGAGAGAGAGAGAGAGAGAGTATAAGATGTGCCTGTATCAAATTTTATGTTGATATCAATAGGAACACAGTTCTTCTTGTATTTAATAACCAATAGTTATTTGCTGCTTTACTCTAAAACTACTTGATAATAAATAAGCATTTCCCTAAAAGCATTTCAATAAAAATACGTATTTAATTAATATTATTTGTGAGGTTATGCATTTTACAGTAGCCAGCATTGACAATTATGATATAAGCATCTATCTATATATTTAAACACCAATAATGCTGTAGGTGCTCTGTAGAGTCTGTGTTATATCTACACAAGGAAGAAACGACCAACTGCATCTGCTTAACTAGAAAAAAATATTTATAAAGCAAGACGTTTCTTATCTAAAAACAACTAGGCTGTAAGGTACTTTATCGAATGACTTGCTTAAGCACTTGAAGAGTTAAAGGACAGTAGATGTAACATAATAGGGCCTACTGTACTTTAATGTTATGTTATAATTTAGTTAAAAGTAACCAATAAGCATTTAAACACTCTATTAAGTGCTTTACAGACGTTAAATATCAAATGGATGAATTCCTGCTAACTAAATAATATAGCACAACAGACGGTGTATTGTTTGTGACCACATGTCTGAATCTAATGTAATACATTTGCTTTTGATCTTTTAAGCTATTGAAATACATTAACATGTATTTAGACATTAAAATTTGTGTACCGCAATCAAAATGAACTATTTTACAAATGAACTTCAAACCACATGGATTTCCGTTTCAAAAAAACGAACCATTTAGTAGTTTGGTGATTTGTATTTTGAAAGTCGGGCTTATGGTCGAAAAACAAACTAATTACAAAACGTTTATATGTTGTAATGTGACTTAAAACAGCAAAAAATTGGACTAGCTAAGGCTTTTTTTTTTTTTTTTTTTCAACTGTAACCGGTAACTTAAAAGAAAAGAACAGGTTGCATGTCTTCAGATCTGAGAAATTGTACTTCATAACCAACATAATTTATTGCATTTTGATGTCCGACAGAAAATAATATTGAATATTGATTTTCAATTGTATTGTCATTTATTTTACAAAATATTGTCTATTTTTTATTATAAATAAATCAATAACTAAATGACACCGTAGAAATGTTTTCAGACATATGTTTACTTCGTCATGAGTGAAATTAACTATATAATGTCATATCAAATCTACTGTGGGAAAAACACACAAACAAATATCATAGAAAAAAATAGATAAAAGGTATTTATAACATTATTTGTTTTACATTATTTTAAACTACAAGCTCGAAACTTACATTATTTCAAAATAGTATACAACGTTTATATCATGTATAGTAAAGGTATTACATCTAGTTTTGGTTGTTGTTAATGAGTTAAATTGCTCATGGTGTGCATATTTAATTTTTTCTACGTTTCTCCCCTCAAATACAACATACTCGTGATCTCGTGTGTTGCTGTTTCCTAAAACGCCAGTAGACGGCGCAGAAGAATAACCCTAATGGAATGTGTGCTCAAAATAAGGCATTCAAATTACCACTGCCCATTCAGTGAGATTAGTTTTATTTATTTATTTATTTATTTATTTTACAGTATTTAACACTTTTCAGTATTTAACGCTTTTAAATAATTTATTTTACCAATACAATAGCAATATATATTTTCTTTTTAAAATATATATTTATTAAAATATATAGGCTTGGTGTAAATAGTATACGTATAGCCTACTCCTACATATATATGTGTGTTTGTGTGTGTGTGTGTGTGTGCGTGTGTGTGTGTGTACTAGTTTATTTACATAGCAACTTCAAGCGTATTTTGCAGTATACATTACGATTTAAGTCGGCTATTAGTACTGTAAATGTCAAAATCAGTTTTCAAACATAACCCATGTAGTTCATATTGGGCGCTGTAACATTTTTAGTGCAGTTCCTTCACTATTTTAAACGCTGTTTTTTGTGTGAGAATGTTGTCAAGCCTAAACGCTGATCCCTGTTTGACTTCGGTACTGAACTAGCCACTCTTTGTTTTCTAAAGTCCAATAAAAACCATTCAATACACTATGCAAAATGTGTACAGCTACGAAGTGATGCAAGTGCCTTCTCTTACCATGTAGCCAGTGAGACGGTTTCTATTTTGTAAATGCATGCAGTGTCTTCCAATGCAACCTTTATAACTCACGTTCAATTAAAACATTTGGGCTAGTATTCTAGTCATCTCATTGATTATTATTATTATTATTATTATTATTATTATTAGTAGTAGTAGTAGTAGTAGTAGTAGTAGTAGTAGTAGTAGTAGTAGTAGTCGTAGTCGTAGTAGTTGTAGTCGTCGTGGTAGTACTGTAGTAATATGGTTTATCTTACTTAAACTACAGTGCTAATGGACATTATTGTTGTTATTATTATATGTATTTTGGTGTTTGATTTCTACCCCAACCGTTTTGTTGTTATTGTTGTAGTTTTTTTTGTATGTTGCTGCAACCAATACTGAATTATTTATGTAAAATAAAATATATGTCTAAAAATATATTCTATACAATGTAATACAAGTTTTTGAATAAAAAGTCATACAATATTCAACTGTGATGAATATTTTTAAGAATTTAACAAAATGATGAACACTTTGAAGAAGCACATGACAGCAACGTCAATAATTTATTACAATTATACTATAATCCCATACCCCTTGTGTATTTATTACAATTATACTATAATCCCATATCCCTCATATTATTAATCATAGATGTGTTTATGTATTTTGTGTTTTTTTTCTATAGTGTATTTCTTTCAGCGACTACCAAATTAGTTTTAATCCACCTAAAATTATATAACAATTGCAATCTTGAAGTTGCATTTAATAAAAAAAGTAATATATTTCTTACATGTTTAATATGTAATGCTTTTACAGTGTTTTAAATATTATATTCTAAGTGCTACAGCCATAATATGTTATATGTATGTTATTGAACTAGTTATATGATCTTACTTGCAAAATAACCTGTCAGTACAAGTTCAAGCTCTTCGAAAAGTCGTTAACAGTTTAGTCGAGTATGCTAACAGTTAGTGTTTATATTGCTGGTTTTAAATACGTTGTTTGATGCATCTTAATTACTTTATTGCCTTTCCATTCCAACTGCAGAGTCTCAACTGCATCAGATGTTTGCAAACTGTAAAGACGCCCTATCCTAGTTGAGAATATGGAAATAAAACTTATGTTAACACAGCATTGATCGACAGCCCATTTTACTGTCTTCCACTTATTGTTGTGAACTTTTATGAATAATAAATCTTTCATGGCATTGCAAAACCTGTCCAAATATATAACAGAACGTCAATATATGTAAAGCGTATTTTACTTACCTTTAAAGATTTGCAATATAAAAAGTATGGTTGTTGTGATTCTAGAATTCGTAAAAAAATTGCCAAGAATCCCCATCGTGTGTATTTTATCTCTCATCGCACACTGTGCACCTATATGAAAGAAATAGAAATGATTGTCCTTTTCATCTGTAATCTACAGGTTTTCCTGATGGGTTCGGGGGATTAACAGTTGTAACACATTCTTGAAAATTTGCATGAGCGATCCTTCTGCTGCTCTTCTAAAGGGATCGCTGTACCTTATGTGTGAATGTTTCATAATCTGACATGACACTCTTTCCAGCACCAAACAGCTGTGATCGATGACAGATACTCTTTCTCTAGACAAACTCCACACATCTAGTCATTGGGCCATTTCAATATATACAAATACTATGACAACAATTGCAGAGCTAATTTGCATTGGGCAGATTTAAAATCTCAAAAATAAAAATAGACCAACCGAGGAGGTAACCCTTTTTGTAATATTGTTTGTAAAATCTGTTGTCCTAGTTTTAACATCGGTGGTTTTGAAATTCATAAAGATTACACATATATAAGTTTTTTTTTTCTCTACAAAAATAAATAAAAACAAGTTTATTAGCCTATATTTTCCATTATAATAGTTAAACATACAGAGAGGGATTACAGCATATCCAGTTTTGCGTTTGTACTGCGTCGCTACGTGCATGTATAGATTTAGAAAGGGTAGTTTTCTATTGAATTATTTTACTGTAGACGGTTGTGTTCTGTTTCTAGCTCATCTTCGATAATGGAGTTGTACACATTTCCAGAAAACAATTGTGTAGATCATACTTCTATAAATACTACAGTAGATGCATTGTGTGGACTAATGGCGATTTCCTGATAAAGTAAACCCATAATACGCTTTGACCGAAAGTTAAACTAAGAAGTTACGCTTTTACTACAAATATATAAATAATGACATGCCGATACGTGCTACATACTACGGGCTTTGTAAAATAATAATAATAATAATAATAATAATAATAATAATAATAATAATAAAAAAATACTGGACACTGTTTTAAACTAGTTTCCCTTTTGGAGACGGCCCTGTAACGTTTTAAAGAAACTCTGAAGAACAACACTATAATTTCAGCCCAACTAGATATATATAACTAAAATGCATATACATCTTAACATGAATGTTTACTGATAATGTAACATTTTGTACATACATATTTGGTATTATTAACAAAACATATATCCCAGTTATATCACGCATTGTTGCTTATATCTTATCTGTAAAGAATAACTTTCCTCATAGCTGATTTTTTTTTTATTTTTTTTTTTTATAACTCCCACTGATCAGATCTCCTGTTGATCGGTCATTTGATAATTGATCATCTTTCTAGCCAATGGAAGATTTGCTTCGCTAGAGTGCATTTTGATTGGACACCACCTCCAAACTGCTGCAGTCTACTGTGACTTGGGCCAGCTCATTTTCCATTTGCTAGAGGGGTGCAAAACTAAATTCGATTTGAAATGAAACTAACCACAATGTTGCCCTTATCTAGCTAACAGTGTATATTAGCATGTTGTCAACTTTTAGTTTAAAAAGCAGAACCTATTCTAGAACATTACTGGCAATTTACCGGTAATATCTTTATTAACATCCTGTTATTTTAATATTTGTTCATGCATTTGTTTATTAATATTTTATTTATAGAAGCAAACTGAATAGAACATGGAACAAGTGAAAACTATATAGACCCGGTTAAACGTACATTATATACTACCCTAACTGGTTCATTTGTACAAATTCACACGTTTGCTAAATGGAAATAAGTACATGCTATATAGTCTACCATGAAGGAGTAATTACTTTGTTTCTTAGACTAATTTGCTTGTTCTGCAAATAGACACGTGGCATAGGAATTATGTCGGCTATTCATTTAGTTGGCTAATTATAACAATGCTATATACATTCCAAACAATGGCTTATGCATCAAAATAGCAGGCTGCACAAGTAAGATACGCATGACAGTAGCCACATGCATGCATTGTCCTTTTAACTAGTTCCAACTACATCTACAAGAAAACTTTCAGTAAATATCAAGTTATGGACTATTTCTCCCATCCTCTCTCAGGGGTGGTCAGGTTATTCACAATGAAAATCAAATAAAAAGCGTACTGAACAAAACAAAACAAAAACATGGCTAACGTTTGGAGGCTTCTATTATTTAATGCAATCGACCGATGTTCATTATTTCAGTTGACTACCAACACACGGTTGCACACGGTATCACCCAATAAAAACAGATAGCAATCTACAGTAAAATTAGTAATCGTTTGCCTGTTTTATACCCTAACCCTCAAAGCCTGACACACATTACCCCCCTCCTGTGTGAGCGAGTTGATATAGTCCATTGCATTGTGTAAGACGCGACCTGTTATGGCCACCACTACTTCCGGGTTCCAGCATTCTGGTCCAAATCCACTTCTTAGTTGCCTGTGCAACACACACACACTGTACACACACAGGGGCTGGTAGCTAGCTGCATCGATCGTGGCTCCTTTAAGACAAGCTCAGCCAGAAATATCACCCCACCTCCTCTTGATCTCATTTAGAGGCTATTGCATACAAAAATCTGCTCAGGAGTTGAGACTGATCAAAGAGAGAGCTTGATTTTTGTATGCATTTGAGTATTAACATTTAAGGTGTCCCGACCAGTGGAAGCGCACGGCGGATCATCATTCATTCACTACCTTGACAACCTCGCCTTTGATTGACAGCTGGAGTGGCAACAACCCATGAGACTTGCTAGTTTTGTTTGAGGGGCACTTTTTTTTTTTTTTTTTTTTTTGGATTTGGGAAAGAAGATTTGTTCTCTCACTTTTGCTGTCCTGGAAAAAAAAGAAGGAGCTATTTTATTATACTGAATGTGCTTCATCATTAGCTGACGTTGAGCTGAAGTGAAGATCTGGTTTGTTCGTCCACTTGAAAAGGAACGTACGGGATTTGTAAGCTAGTATTTGGAGTTTGCGGGTTTATTTTCTTTCACACTGGCCTCCTAGGAAATATATTAGAAGTTGAAGAAGGATAGAGGCAGGCCAATGGCGCAAAGGGTACGTATTTAAAACTTTCTTCAACTCAAATGTAGGATAAAATTGAAACGTGGCTGATGACAGGCACACACCACGAAAACTTTTATATATGGCACGACAGGCTGCTCTGTAATAGGTGGTATCTATTTTTCTTTTACTGGGAGTTGAATGGCAAACACTTAAAAAAAAGCAACTTCCAATAAGTAACTTTCTCAAAACTATTTGAATTACGTTTTAGAGAAAACAAAAACTTAAAAAATGTAATATAATTCGGTCTCCAGCAGAATGTACAGCTTTTCTCACGTCATGCTGCACACACTGACGGCGAGCAAGTCTGACAGACTTTTGTCTGTCAGACTTTGTTTTGATTTTTGTAAAAGTGTATAGCATATCTTCCAGGTTGTATTTACTTAATGCCAAACTGATTTATGTATCCGTATACATTACCTAATAGGAAACAGGTCATTACAAGGTTTATATAGCAAATACACGAGTACGTTCAGTTCTTAGATAGGAAAACATTTAGGCTTAAAATAAAGATTTATTGAATACTTACACAATTATGCAAGGAACAAAATCGCATTATGTAATGCTGCCAATTGTTAAAGTAAGTGTAAGACATTTAAATAAATAAATAAAAAAGAAGACCGCATCAGATCGTAATGTCAACATCGCTCTTCTTCATACCTTTTGCTCCCAGAAAGTGAGACCCCAGTTAGATCGCGTTGGCCATTCACACCTCTGCAGTTTTAGTGGATCAAAGTGCTAATTCCTTTTTCTTCTCTCACTCTCATTTAAACTATCCTAACACGCAAAGAATCACCATGAACAATTGAGCTCTACAATTAACTAGTTATTTGCAAAACGTTTAAAATATTTTGTATTTGAAATAACATTGATGTAATATTAATACAAAAAAAAAGTTTACTGTTTCAGTGTCAGTCTTTATATACAAATGATATGCCTATTAAAAATATACAAACAATATACAAAATGATGTGTTTTTTTAAAATCTCAAAACTTTTTTTTTTTTTACATTTTATAAAGCCAATCTTATTATGCCGCCCTTGTTTCAAATATATTGTAGCTATTTGCCATTTGTATGTATCTGATACGACAGTGCAACACAAATGACATATTTGACTACAAAAAAGGCCAATTTTGAACATTATAGGAATAATATTTTTTTCCGAATACTTACATTTCAAAGTTAAACAAAAATGACTAAAAGGATATTTTGAAAATGAAACATCTATCTTAATAACATGCATTTAGTATCGGTATACAATTTGGAAAATAAAGTGAATGTACTTTCACTTGCCCAAGTCCGTGCGCCAAGTTTCACTTTAATGCTTCTAAAAAAAATTAGAAACCAATTAATTAAAAAAGAGAGATTTCACTTAAACTGACTGAGCAATTATATGCAACATATAGTTCGTTTTGATTTTCTTTTTAAGAACATTTCATTAAAACATGAAGTGAAATTCTCCATACATAGAAGTTTCTCGGTGTAAAGAGCTGCTTTTGAATTTGTCTCTTCTCCCAAGTAACCATTGATTGTGACCCCATGCCTGTTTTGTTGTACAGTACGACGATTTACCTCACTATGGTGGGATGGATGGAGTAGGGATCCCAACCACCATGTATGGGGACCCTCATGCGGCCAGATCTATGCAGCCTGCCCACCATCTGAATCACGGTCCTCCGCTCCACTCGCACCAGTACCCGCACACAGCTCACACCAACGCAATGCCCCCCAGCATGGGTTCTTCTGTCAACGATGCCTTAAAAAGAGATAAAGATGCCATTTACGGGTAGGTTTAGTTGACAGCAATTTTAATATTTTATGATCAAGAAGACCATAAAATTACTTATGACTATTTCCCGATAATGTAATGGCTGTAAGGGCTCGTGTTTTATGTAGTTAAGGAATGTAGTTTAGAAAGGAATATATATATATATATATATATATATATATATATATATATATATATATATATATATATATATAGATAGATAGATAGATAGATAGATAGATAGATAGATAGATATATAGATGAGATTCAGAAATCAGCCAGATTGAATTAACCTTTTTCTTGGTGTACAGTGTGTTGATATTATGTCTTGTAAAAATGTACTGTGTATTACTTGCTTTAAACTATATATTTTTTCTTAGAAGAAACGATTAATGACTAAAGTGCCGATTAACGTTTTAAAATGAATGTGTATATATCTGATACATTATTTTTACAATTCAATCCTTAACTGAATGTTATAAGGTTTAAGGCAATAGTTTAGTCACGCTGTTATTAATATATTAAAACTGTGCACAAGAAAGATTACAAGTATGTGTTGTGGGGACAGTAATTTGAGTGGTTAGAACTTTGTTTCTAAGTTATTGTCGAATTAAGCCAACTCGTTAAACAATTCACAAATCTAAAACAAACGTAGCTATGCAAGACCTTCTTCTTCTTCTTCTTCTTCTTCTTCTTCTTCTTCTTCTTCTTCTTCTTCTTCTTCTTCCTATTTAACAACATATTGTCAGTGTACGGTATCAAAAGTAAAGTGACCCCCCTCCCCTCCCCCCTGTATTTTGGGGTATGACGCTGATAAAGTTGATCTCTACACACCTAACATGTTTTAAATGGGGATAATGCTGTGGGGATTTGTTCTCAAACATTGCTGTTTAGGAAACGGCAATCATGGGTTTAAAAATAAATAAAATAAAAACCTTAATTTCAAAATAATTGCATAGCAAGTTTAGAATATAGAATGTCTAAAACACAATTAAATGACAATTATGTAAAATAACCAAACTTGTCAGTACACATTTGTAATGGAAGTAAACCGAAGTAGTTTGTTGAAGTGGGCTTATGTTAGAGTAGGTTTACAGGTTGCCAACTGAGAAAAAAACATGCGCAGTGCCAAATAAACTCAATCATAAGTAAAGTATGATTAAAGCATGTAGATACATTGTAATATGTTACACTTATCACAGTTGCACAGCTTGTGCTACATTTAGCTATTTATAACAACTACATGAAACAATCTGGGGGATTATGATGCCAAATAAGAGAAAACAACGTAACAGTGTATGCTCAATATGGCTACTCTTATCGCAAGTGTTACCATAAAAAAAAATAATCCGAATACTTTGCTCATGCATTTTTGTAGTATAAACACTGTACGTTTTGATATCTCCAATAATGTTGTGTCTTGCATCTTTGCCTCTCGTTTCCAAATCTGGTAATTATAAACACATTATGAGATAATTGAGAGATAACCCGAAATTTATCATCCTTTAATTTGTATTTTCTGAAGTGTTTGTCCTTACCGTTCTAGTGGGCTTGACGGTTGTGTTTTCTTGCAGGCACCCGCTCTTCCCTCTTTTAGCACTGATTTTTGAGAAATGTGAATTAGCGACTTGCACGCCAAGGGAACCCGGAGTAGCAGGCGGGGACGTTTGCTCCTCAGAGTCCTTCAATGAAGATATAGCAGTATTCGCTAAACAGGTTAGGAAAATTACCCCTTTACTCCGAAATGTCTGTAACTGTTTGTTACGTTACTTTCTGTCAAAATAAACGATGCAATTTAACGGCAGATCTAGACGTGTTGATAAGCAACAGTAATGAAGTAACTAACATGCACAGTGTTTTTCTTTTATGTTTTATCATTTTCTATGAGGTTTATGCAGTTTAGATAAAGTATTAAGGTTAATTTGGGAAACTGGTATATCTGATTTTTCTAATAATTACATTTCCTTACTTTAGATACGGGCTGAAAAACCTTTATTTTCTTCAAACCCAGAACTGGATAACTTGGTAAGAATAAATATAGGTCCTGTTATATAAGATATTGAGGCTGTAGCTATTATTATTATTATTATTATTATTATTATTATTATTATTATTATTATTATTATTATTATTATTATTGTATAATCCCGTTTATATTTGGTTATTCTGTTTGAATAAACACACATCGAAATGTATAATGGTCGTTTATACTTAGGAATGTTTGATTTTATGATAACCCTCGTTGTCACCAGAGACAACCATCTCCTGTACTTATTGGGAAGCTGTCATTGCACTCAGTATCATGGCGTATTTCAATGAAATTCTCTATGTATGCAAATGTTTTTCTAATACCGGCAAGATGCAATTTTTCATTTTACAATTTGGATTTGAGAAGTATGGACGGAAATCCCTTTTCATCAAGTTGTCTTAGATTACTTTTTTTTTTAATGTCAATGGTTTGTAATATAGCTGTCTCTATTGCTATGCGGACTCCAATCAACTTTTAAAACATTAGAACACTACAAGTTAAACAACAGAATATATAAAAACACTGCTGTTTACTTTCAGTGCCACCATCTTAAATTTAAATATTTGATGTTGTGTCTGCTTAAAATTCAACGAGATTTTAGCGGGTAGCTTCCGAATTCCTGAATGTATTTTGGTATCGTGGGTGCTGATCACTGTTAACTTTCTTTGCAGATGATACAAGCCATCCAAGTATTAAGGTTTCATTTATTGGAGCTAGAGAAGGTAATTTTCACCACTGTCTTCTGTTGCAGCATGATGGTACAGTTCAGACCTATGGGGTACATTTGCATAAACGTCTTTCTTTCTGGTCTGTTGCAATTAGTGTCAAAACCAATCTTGGCGCCCATTTCTCTTCGCAGTTTAATTACAACTTAGGCTACTAAAACCAGAATCAGAAACGCCTCGATAATGTGCTCATTTTTAGTCATGTGCATTAGATTATTTTTTTGCGCTATAGTCTATAAAATACCGAAATAAACGTTTAATACTAAACATAATAGATTGGGAGAAGGACTAACATTGTTGAAAATGCATTTCCATTGTTCTGTCGCTCTGTATTTGTATCATATGCTTAGTCATGTCTTATATGTCTTTTTTCTTACTTTAAAAATAATACCATGTGTGTTCGCTTTTAACAAGGAGAGCGTGTTTACCTTTTATGGTAATTTTTGGGCATTACATACCAGTGGAGGAGGTGGCAATATCCTATTCCGATTTAATACATTTAGCTCCTCTGCGTGCACAGATTCCCTTGAAATGGGGCAATAATGAAACAACTAGACGAAATTAAACAGTTTACCTTAAATGTCACTCATGCAGGTCATCTCTCTAATGGCCACAACCCCGGGAGCAGATGAATTTTACACGGGTGTTGAATATGTTGTAGCCTGTGAATCGTCTTGTCACTGTCAATTTTCTGCGATATCTCTATTTTGCAAGAAATGAAAGTTATTCCAAATTCGGGATGTGTCTGGGGGTCTCTAGAGGATAATTGCAAAGTGCTTCCACTATTTGCAAGTTTTCATGTCAAAGGGGGGCTTTGGGTGCACTTGTCAATTTTGTTTATATCCTTTGTGATTTTTATTCTTGTCCCTGTCTTTTTATCTTTAGGTACACGAACTGTGTGACAATTTCTGCCATCGGTATATTAGCTGCTTAAAAGGAAAAATGCCCATTGACTTGGTTATAGATGACAGAGAAGGCGGATCTAAATCAGATAGTGAAGAAATCACAAGATCATCGGGAAATCATGATCAGGTATGTCAGTTCTTTTCTCTTGTAATATTACAATTTGTATTCAGATCATCGGCTGGGTCACTACTCCTTTTATTATTTGCATATGATTAAGTCCGTTTTAAATGAATTTCCATCGAAATGAACAGTTTTGAATAATGTGGCTATTATTGCTTTATTAAGGCTTGCTCCCGGAACCGACCTGGCAAGATTAGCTTGTAAACTTGACCCGCTTCGTGCCTTGCCTGTAAACTTGACCCGCTTCGTGTCGCTTTTAATTTCTTTCTTTTTTTTTTTTTTTTAAACAAAATGTAAATGTTAACTATATAGCCTAAATGATTGTAGAAAGGGAAATGAACATGTAGCTCGCACAATACGAAGGAATGTTTCCAATGAATGCAAATCTCTCATGAGTAGTCTTGGAAACAGGCTATGGGCTTTGGGCTTTAGCAAATTTTGTGCATTTTTTCCGGTGTATTCGGTTCATTACTTTGCCTTCTCAGTGCTCCCTTGCCAGTCGCTTTTAGACTTGAGCACACATTGCTAATATGAACAGCTCTTTTGCTGAAACCGCGCTTATTGTTGTTCTATACTTAAAACAGGCCTGCTCCAAAATGTATTCGCTAAAACTTATTTAAACGTTTCTTTTGGTGTAACTAAGGCGATCATATTTATTTTAGGAAAACTGGATAGCAATGTTTCTCAAAAAAAAAAAAAAAAAAATCAGTGAGTAGCTAATCCAGGGTGGCAAGCTTCTTGTTTTTAGTTAACATTGGATAAAGAGATTTGCTATGATGCATATGAAAAACAGACACACAATTGCATGTGTGTTTTTCACTGTAGGCCTATATCATTTCTGAATAAAACATTGCTGCACTGTTGGCATTTTTTTATTCTCACATTTCAAGGATATTACCGGGTTGTGTCAGATATTAGCGTAGCCTATGTACAACAGACACGTGAACAATAAAAAAACCCCGACGATTTACGCCTAGATCAATTTAATGAAGCGGTAAGGGTAAATGATTTAAATCCACGAACTTCCATCTGGTTGAGTGGTCGGTTGTAGCCATAGGTTGCTGTTCATAACGCTGTGTATGAATATTGACATGACCCATATAATAACATTACAATATAATATGATCTTACAAAGAACACATAGCTGGCGTTTAAATATGCTACTATAAAAAAGAAACGACTACACACATAATGGTTTATGCTTTTGTAGTTCATAAAATAACAGATACATATGTTTTAGAGGTTAGAATCCCTTATCTATGTATGCTTAACGGCAGACAAAACTCACCAACCGGAGATAGAAATAGACTTCTTGAGTACTCTGGGGTGCGTAGGTATATAAAGCTATTTAAGCAAATTACATTTTGCTAGGAGGCACCAGTGGAATCAAACCTTTAATTGACTTTAAAATGAAGATACATAGCCAAATTTCCCCAAACGAAACATACTTTTACAACTGAAAAAGATATAACTCTCCCAACTGTGAACTTGTAAAACTATGGTATATGTTTAAACATATTAAGAACGCTTTGGTGGTATCTTAAGTTACACAAGGAATACGAATTGGTTAATTTGGGGTTTATGCTGTGTAAACTTAATTGATATTGAGCTTAATTCGAATTCCTTCTAGTAATATGTTTTGTAATAATATTTTAAAACGTAAGATGTAATATCAGCTGTGATTTTGTATGTTTTCCATATGTATGTTTAATATATGCACTTGGGCATAAAGTTGAATTGCAATGGGAAAAAATCAGTTCTTTGTGCAAATTCTAACAATGTTAACAAGAGGGAGAACGGGGGCTCATGTATTCATAAACCAATTTATTCAAGCACAGTTGACTATAATATATATATGAAAACCCTGCCACTGAAAATACAGTGTGTTTTATTGGATTTCCTAATCTCTCGGTCACATGATACTGTAGATAAGAATCGAACTGAGGGGCCTGTTCTGTTTGTTTAAAATAATGCCCCACCATGTTTTAATAAAGTACAGTGCGGTATGTAACCCTGGGAGGTTATGTGTAGGCAGAGACACGACTCCTCCCAATGAAAAGAGCATAATAGCTTTAAGGTGAAAATACCAGAGTCTCTCAATTTGCTCATGAATGTGGCCCATCCAGTTTGAAACCACGTTGTGTACAGCCTAGGCTGTGCTGATAAATTCAAATCCCCCTCAGGTGTTATGTGAACTGGAGTGACTGGTTATCTAATTAACCCTTTCACTCTTTAGTTCGTCGAGTATGAGATCACTGACGATTTTGGTCTGAAGGAGAAAAATATTGCAACTGTTTCTGGTTGTGCAGAGTAAAATAAATAAATAAAAAACCCTGCTTGTACACAAAACGAATTTGTTTAAAACGGTTTGAATCCGAATCAAATTGGATAAAAGTGTATAGGGCGTGTGATAATGCAAACGAAAGAAAAAAACGGCAATATTCTTTCAAATAGAAGACAATGTTTTTAGGCATGGCTTCTAAATGAAGGGGCCCCCGTGCGGGATTCCTTTTACAAAACCCAGAAGCAGTCGCTTCACTTAGCCACATTATGCAGCCTACTTCTAGCCAGTGAGGTCAGTATGGCGTTCCCAAGTACAGTAGTTATTGTGAGTGAACCCTTGACTAATGCATTAGTGCTGTGGTTAAGTCTTAGCTCGACTCTGTGCACAACTTGCGTGAAACTCGCACATCAGCAAAGCAGAGCGTGTGTGGAGAAATTCTGCCTTTACCTTGAAAAAATAAGGATTATAATCAGATGCTGAGTGAGACGTCATCTGAGTTTTGTTTGGTGTTTCGGTAAAGGTGTTTTTACAGCATTGTGTTTATTTTATTCGACTGTATCTTGTTAAGAACCTGGAAGTAAATCGTATTTTAATTAAATCGACATTTCTGGTGTTGCTGGGCTATGTATTGTTTGAATAATACGCAGTGTCCCGAGTCTAGATGTACGACTAGCATGCATAAGTGGGCCTGGAACTATAAACACTTTGTTTCGTTTTTACTACCCTGTTGCTGTGCCTTGTGTTATTTATCAATCTGTTTCTCCTCTAAACGTGGACGTTTTTAAAGCTTTCAGACCCATGGCTTTACACAAAAGAAACTCGTGGTGTGTTGGCGTGTTTTTCATTTACTACTTACGCATGGTGAAAATCACAGAAGCAAAAACCTAGCCTAAAAAGTGAACTATTATTATTATTATTATTATTATTATTATTATTATTATTATTATTATTATCATCCTCAAAATGTTGCATGGTTTTATTTACTGAAAAAAACGTATTGGAAAGTTTCAATATTTTATTCTGTCTGCAACACTCATTATAATTTTATAAAGCAGTCTGCAAGAAAACAAGGCCTAGTATTTTGTTTCATACTAGGTAATATACAATTGATATATAATGATTTTTCAAAGTGAAATAATTAGAATATTTATATTTGATTACGTATATTATTAGTATTATTGTTTACATATTTGTTGTTAAGTAGAAGTTGTGCTGTAAGCCTATAATTCAACAATATTTGATTCACTGACAGGGAATTGTTCAAGGGTAGTAATCTGGCAGTACTGCATCATTCATTTTGTAGCTGTCACTTTTTAGATTATGATATCTGTCATTTTTTATAGGTGTTGGTGTCAATATGAATCTGTTTCTTAAGGTGCTCTGTAATTTAGTAATATTTTCCCTATAGCATTATACAAATGTGTTAGCAGCACTGAAGTATATAAATGGATGCATGACAGTTCACGCAGTTTAATGACCTGTAGAAATCCAGTACCAAGAGATCATATTGGAGTTGCTTTATGCAAAAAACAAGACACAGATTTAAAAACTGCATTTTTCATGCAATATTTACAGATCAAATAGCATACTAAGCTGTATTTACCATTTTAATATACAACTTATTTATGCACAATCTTTATTTCTTTTTTTTCAAAGTTAAGGGAATGGTAACTGTATTCAGCAATTCAGGAAGTTAATAGAAAAACCACTGTTTAACAAAGGCAGTGCTTCGTTGAAATTAACAGATTTTGCTGTGTTTGGGATGTCACCAGATAACCTGGTTTCAATGAACTTACTCAACAAGTGACAGCTACTTGTTTTTTGGTGCTCCCACTGTTTGGGGACTAACAGCAAGTGGTAATTTGGATTAGTCTGAAAATATGTGTTTATTACATCAAACATGCACACAAAATTTAAGAGGCCAAAGACATGTGGGTATTTTGCCTTAGTTTTGCTGTATTCAGAAAAGCAAACTTGTATCAAATAGAACTAGTACCATTCAATACAGTGTAGCAGCTTGAACAGCATTTATTTATGTGGATTAGTAACTAATATGCTGTTAATTTAAGATATATTAGCAAAGTAATACCTTCTTTAAAAAAAAAAGCCCAAACTCAATATCTGTCCCTGAGATTGTTTCTTGTTTTTTTAATTTTCCTAAACCAATTATTGTCCAGAACTCCTCAATAATGAAAGAAATAATTGGTTTATGAGAAGGCTAAACATTTTGAACAATAGGCAGTGGCAACAGTGGGGAGCATAATAAACAGCTGCTAACAAGGGGAGAACAATGCTTCATGAGAAAAAGGGTAATGTATGAAAAACAAGATACAGTTTGTTTAGACTGATTCATTTTACTCAGCAGCACATTGCGTTTCTGATATTTTGATTAGCTGTAGTTTATGTAATTAAGTATTTTCTTTACATACTCAAGGTTTAGAAACACATTTTTGGCCGCCTTTACAAACTGTGATTTCTAGGAATGATATAGTTGTATTGAAATGACTTCAAAAAATAGTTATTTAATATATATATTTTAAATATATATATATATATATATATATATATATATATATATATATATATATATATATATATATATCTCTCTATAGTTCTACAACGGCCAGTTTAATATTAATATCTGTGTTATTTTCTCAAAGTTAGTAAATCTAACTTTGGTCCGCAAGTAACCGTAATGGTCCAGGTTTTTGTTTTAACCAGTCCTTCATTTTTATTTCTTGAATTTGTATTGCAGTCTGGGGATTAGCACTGACTGAAGCGCAATCATCTTCACACTGTTTAAAGTCTCAGAGGTTGCCTATATGTGCTGCTGTCCTATGTGCATTAGAAAACAATTCATAATTAAAACAACTATTTTGCTCCTGGTTAAAACAAAAACCTGGACTGTTAAGGGTACTTGTGGATCAGGGTTGAAAACCTAAATAGTTAGTAACTTAAATGCCTAAGGAAATGACAATGGGGATTTCCACTGTGTTTTAGACCAATACCTGAGTAGTCAATTATGTAAATGATTAATTAAGTAGAACATATAATTAACTAAAAGGCATTCACCAAATTACCTTACCAGCTTGGAAACCCAAGAAAATGCAGTAGGGATTTTGGTGTTTCGATTCTAAATAGAATGAAAGAAGTTGTGTTTGATATGCCTTTCAATGATTTTTTTTTTCTGCATGACCATTGTTTGATTTTTATCAGGGTCTTTTTTAAATCTGACATCAACTATACCAAATGTGGCAAAGGTGCTCTAAACACATGTACAAAAAGTCATTTTCAACTTGTCTAAAGAGCTACTGATTGCACTTGCAGGTGTCTGCTTATCGGTTTTAGTATGCTTATTGTATGTCTCTATGGAAGAAATACGCAAACAAACAAGTGTTTATGATAAAATGTTTTAGCAGAATGAGACAACATACAATATAAGTAGAGCTTCTGATTTTCGGTTTTAACTGATAAAACCCGATAAAACACCCCCGATACAAAAAAAAAAAATGAAATTGGTAGATAGCCTATAAACACCGAAAAAACTGTGGAAATGGTTAATCAATTCCTGTTGACTTTACCCTTTTCCCATTAAAACATAAAACCTACTACAAAAATAATAATAAATACATTTCCAAGTGCTGCTGGGCAATGTCCCGCCTTCCTGACTTGCATCTATCATTGATTCGTTCTCAATACTTTAAACCCGCCCCAACTACTGAATGACAGCACATTTCTATTGGAGACTCCGCTTGCGAGATTTAAAACGAGATTACAATCAGGATGGAGGCTTGTTAGCGGGATTTAAAGCTGTATTACAGTTAAGATACAGAGGATTTAAAAAAGAATTGTGGAGAAATGTACAAAATTGCCTACACACAAATCCCCCAGAAGAATGTGCCCCTGGGATTCCGTTGTGGAAGACAGCAATGGAAAGAAGGTACAACTTAAGTGTGCAAGTACTGTTGGGTTACTACTATATATATTTTGACAGAAAAAAAAACAACGCTCAAGCATTTTGGAAAGTAACCGAAAACACTAATTTCATACAGTATATAAAAAACAAAAGCCCCGAAAAAAAAAAAGATTTATATATATTCGAAAATAGCTAAAATAAACACTGAAAAATACAATTAATAAAACCCGAAAAACAGAAGCCCTAAATATAACATATTTAGATTACATGTCAATATTTAACAGTACCTTTCATTTGAAAATAGTGTTATAATATAGCACAGTTATAGTACAAAATAGTACGTACTTTAAAGAAGCTAAGATGTGGACATAAGAAAGGTCCATTTATGTTTATGGGACAGTAGCAGTGGTTAATATATAGATAGATAGATAGATAGATAGATAGATTTGAATATTTCATGACTGTTACATTTTATTTCATTATAAAAGAATTGGGAATCCAACATTTCTTGCATGAGTGCCTGTATAATATGGAGATAGCTGTGAGAAAAAGGGAGCCCAGCATCTAAGACCCAACACAATGAAAATGCAATGACTTGGAATGCCTCACAGATCATAGCGGAATCAGAATTTCCAGCAAGGAAAATCTTTTCATGGTGAATTAAGTGGTGGAGGAAGAAAATGGTGATGAAAAAAAAGGTAGGCTCAGATCACAAACACTGGACTCACAGCTCAGCGCTGAAGATTTAAGAACCTTAGCTAAAGCTATGCAGAATAGAATGTGGAAAATTGAATTTACTAAACAATTAAGCATTGAATTAATCTACATCCTGCACTCTAGAAAAAAAGCGGAAGGGGTGGGGGAAGGGGGTTGGAGAAAAAAAGCTGAATAAATGAGTGGGAGCTCATTAAGGAATAGTGAATATATATCAGCTATGGTGTTGTGTTGAGTTGGACAGTTTCCTCTGCACTGTGACATAATTCTTCAGTTCTAAACTATGTATAATAGTCATAGTTTTTTGCCGTGGCTGAAAGTGTTATTCCATTTTATGTCATATTATCTTAGTGTTTTCTATTAATTATAAGTTAGATCACAAGTCAACAGGAGAAGTGAGGGGCATTATAAATAGAATGTGCCCAGGAGATGTCACTCCAAGGGTCTGATGCATCCCGGAACTCCCATGGGCCCCTGCAACCTCCCACATGCCTTGCTGGTCTTTTGTTCAATTACAGTTAATGCAATATTTTGCCATTTTCTTCTTCTAATTATATTTTCAAGTGGGATTTGTAGCACATAGAAAAACATCCTTTTACATGTTGAGGCACCAGGGCTTTGTGCCTGGTATTGTCTGTCCCTTGGGTGCTGTACCATTCTTTTTTTTTTTTGCAAAGCTCTGAATAAACAAGTCCCTTTTTTTTAAAGCTGCAATTGTAGAAACTGGAAATTTATGCTTTAACCATTTGTATTCTGAGCATGTGTTCTAGATTACCTCTTACAACACTCTTTTGGTATGCTGTATAATACACTTTTTTTGAGGGTTTTTAGCTCATGTATTTTCAGTGGCTGGCATGAAATCTGAATATGCTAAGAAGTTCTGGCCAAAATATTTCTGCTGTGTATGAATACATTTTTTGAAGGGGTGTCAGAGCTGTATGATGATGTGGAATTACTCAAACATTGTGGATTGTTAGGAGCCAATGCACCCAGATTCTTAACTTTAATTAATAAAATGAAGCCTTGGGTTATAAAAAATACACCCATTTATAATATATTTTGAAATAAATAATACTACTGTTATTACGAAAAGAAAAAAAATATCTTCCAAGTTTTAAGGTAACAAGAGCCCTATTGCCTGGCCAGAACATCCTTTCTTTGCTTTGTGTGTTCCTTTTTTCTTGTTTTTATTTGTTAAAGCTAATTAAAAAAAAGTATTTTTTTTCTGATAATAAAGGGCAGTTACAGGGAGTGGGGTTGCCTGGGTTGTTGTTGCTATTTTTTTTTTTTTTAATTTCCATTCATTTTCTTCTACACAAATGTTACTTTCCAATGCACCCAGTCATAAGAAGCAACATCTGTTTTCTGTTCAATAGTACAAGAAGGCTCTGCATGGGGCTGAGTGTACACAGCCCATGTGAACCCATTGTTGTCATCATTTCTTTTTATGCCAGTGTCTGGCCCATTTGCTACATACCATCCGGCAAACAGCTGACACATACTGGCCATTATGGACCTAAGCTTAATTGTGAATGAGTTTTCTTTTTCTAAGCTCTTTCTTATTTGGTTTCCATTATGATTTAGAGGCCTGGTAAGTCTTACCAGGCCGCTTCTCACACCATGCTCCTGTTGAGCAGCTTTGTTGAACTGCAAGGTTTCCTGATACTAAACACATAGTCAGAATCAAACAACTTGAGCTTTTATTGCATCTGTTTAATTTTTACCTGCTGACAATGGCTTGCTTCTCTGTGGTAATATACTGTGTTTTTTATTTTTATTTTTTATAATTGATGGACAGGGAATTGTTGTCTCAGAGTTAGCCACAGTGATTAGTAAGTATTAGATGGGATAAAGAAACATAAACATTACTGCTGGTCCATTATGCAGGTAGCCTGGTTATTTCACACCTGTTTGACTTGTAAAGTTCAATGGTAACCCATCTTAGCTGGGCAGGTTGACATGTATGTCTTCTTTTTTTGTCATTTTAATTTGTCAGAAAGCAAATACAATAACAAATAAGGCCATTTAAAAAAGGGATGCCTCGGATTAAGATATTTGATAGTGTTTAAGTGTTTATAGTGTAGAGCAGACTTTTATTTTTCCTGAAAATGCATATAAAGACAAGAGAAAGAGAAGAAAAAATCTGATATCTCTCCAGTGGTTTCTGTGCAAACAGTTGTTGTTCTACTATCTAATGTTACCAGGCTGCCTAAGCAGCTAAGCATCCCCTGAGTTGTGTCTGTTGGCTGAACACTTTAATTTCGTCCCCACAGACTTCATGGAACAGAGATCATGATGACACAGCATCAACACGCTCTGGTGGGACGCCGGGACCCTCCAGTGGGGGACACACATCACACAGTGGGGACAACAGCAGTGAACAAGGTAAGAAAACATGTTTTGTTTTTGGAGATCTAATAAAACGTACACCCCTAACTCTGATCTTTTGAGGGACTTTGGCCTTCTAAACATTTTCACTTGAGACTCTTGTATCATTATGGACAGTTTAGAGTGGTATAACAGTGCTCAGAAGGACTCCTATTTGTGTATTGCTACTTTAGAGTAAAGTGTTTTTTAGTGATATTGTCTATATATATATATATATATATATATATACACAACTGATATATACAGCTGATTTTTCAGACAGTATGTCTTGCTTCAACCAGATACAGTGCAGTAGGTGTTGATTTTCAAATTAGAATTGTATAAATCATTAATATTTTGGCAATGTGAAGGCCCAAACAGTTTTGTGTCATTTAGCCAGTATTAAGGCTCTGTTTACAGTACCAATGAATGCTGTGCTAGCCACAGATATTTATAAAGATGTTTCGTGGGATCCCAGTAAGTGGGATAAACCCTATAAAATGCAGATTACCCAGTGATGGCCTTTGTTAGCAGCACAGTTCTTGACCAGCAGACCTTGAGCATGGAATAGCAATGTGGAATCTGTCTTTTGCTTTTT
Source organism: Acipenser ruthenus (assembly GCF_902713425.1). NCBI lineage: Eukaryota > Metazoa > Chordata > Actinopteri > Acipenseriformes > Acipenseridae > Acipenser > Acipenser ruthenus. The sequence goes on along the minus strand of NC_081193.1, from coordinate 70,096,774 downwards.
ACTAAGAATTGACATGCAGTATAAATTAACAGGAACTTTGTTGTCTTTTGGCTTCTTTTATTTTTATTTTCAAACTTGGGGATATTTAATGATTTCAAAGATTAACTAGAATAAAAAGAAAAACATACAAAAATATATAAAAGGCGTTGTTTCTTTCAAATGCTAATTCCTCTGATTTGGGCTTTATGAAATGTTATCAATAGACGCAATGTTTTCTGTCTCCTGTAAATAGTTCAAGCAAACTAGGCAAAAAGCAACGTCATTTATTATTGAAGGGAATCTCAAGGCAGTTGTTTCAGGCCTCCACAGCCAGCAGGCAGAACTGGATGAGAGGAAAAAGGACCACATTATGTTCCAGATGACTGAGCAACAATTTATATACCAGCTCTCCTTTTTACATGAAGAAGGAAAGTAATAACAGCACAGACCCAGGCATTTAGAATCAGTCAGATGCCTGATGACAAATGGGATAAGCGGGAAAGTGCCTTCTGATTGGATGTCTTAATGAGCACATTTTGTACAGAGTTTGGGTTGCAGTTCCCTTTGACCTTTGCTCTTTATTGACCAAACTGACACTTCATTTTTCACATACTTCCAATTATGGCTCAGCTTTAATGTTGCACCCGCCCCCGCCCCCCACCCCAAACCCACCCCCCCATGAAAAACAAGAGGATATTTTCATTTGAAAAAAATAAGTATTTCTGGTTGAAATTCGAAACTGCTGTCAGTTTTTACTTTCCAGATTGCCATCACATCAAAATAGAGGCAAAGTTTATTAGTATGAGACAGATAAGATATTTATCAATTATATTTTTTATTTTCAGCTGGTTCAATAAACTACACTACTGCATCATTTTTACCTATTCCCCTGTCCAGTGCTGAAATTGAACAGAGAATAAAAAGGTAGTCACCTGTGCTCTAATTATAGTGGGGTGCCCCCCCCCCCCAAAAAAATAAATAAATATATATTATTTCCCTTCATTTTCTCTTAAGGACTGTCATACCTCCCCTTGTAAAATAAAGATAGCTTTCTTACTGACCTTTATAATGTCTCCTTCTCTTCCACTTGCTTTCACTCTTGATATTATTGTGTTTCTAGTCCGCCTAACCAGGCACACCTAATACATATTGTTTCCTGGCAGTTTTCAGGCTGGTTTCTGAATGAAACTAGAAAAATAAAACACAAGACTGAAACTCCAATTTCTATCACCCCACTCACCAGTTGTTTTGCATATTAATAAAAACAATTTTTCATTCAACAATACACATTTTACAGCTGAGCACATTCAATATTTTTTTCTGTCTTGAATTCAGTTACCTCTTTTAAGTTTACATTTATCCCCAATTCATTTTTTTTTTCATTTGTTGCTTACATTTGTATTTTTAAAGAGTGTATAATTACTTCTTAAAAATTTTCTTTGGGACGTTTGTGTGGTTTTAAACTGCTCTTTTTAATTTTTGTTAAGCTGCTTTTTCCTGCATGAGGAAATCTTATTCAGTTCTCTCTGATTATAGTAGCAAAACTATGGCTGTGTGCAGTGGCACTGGAACAATTTTTAAAGTGGGGGTGCTGAAAGCCATTGAGCAAAACTGTAACCCCTGTATATGATGGAAGCCATGCAAAGCCAAGGGGTTGGTGCCACACCCCCAGCAACCCTAGTTCAAGCACCCTTGGCTGTGTGTTTGCCTCTTTCAGTCAGTGTGTTTAGTGTGGGTGTCAACTTTTCCCTTTATTGTTGTAAAAATACACACATGTTTTCAACTCCTAGTTGTCCCTAATGGCAAAATTAGGATGGTAACTCTTACCCATGGGATACAAATGTAGCTAGCAACAGTGAGAAGTTACTGCTGAATTTCAAGTCAAACCACATCCCCTCTTGCCCTTGCCCCTGTCACTGAAACACTGTTGTCCAGTTGCACAGAAAGAACTATCTTTAATTAGTTGGAGTTTCTATGAGTCTAACTGCTTTGAATGATTCATATATGTATGCCCTTGTTTAACTAGGCAATTCTCGGGGGACTCCTTGTGGTATTATGTCTTGAAACGTAGTTTTTGTGAGTAACGCACTTTACAGGCCAAAAGAAAACAAATCATTATTATGACCGCAGTTCTCAAGCTCTCGACCATTGTAGAACTGTTCGCTCTTTTCATTGCGCTAGCTGTGGAAGTGTAGATTAAAGGTTGCTCTTTGTGTAGTGCTGCAAGCAATGTATGAAAATGATTTCCTGCCAGGAAAATGCAGGTATCAAGAAATAAGTGAAATTCCCATACTCTCTTTCACCCTGAGAGATCAAAAAGCAAAAAAAGCTACAGCGAAAAAAAAGGTGATGACAAAGGTTGTTAGATATGCATCGCAAATTACCATGACTGTTTGTGAACTGCTTTTTATCAGCCAAGTAAAACAGTTCTTGCAGGTTCTGCATTTTTATCCATTAAAGTTGGCATTCAGAAAAAAATTACAGTGCATAGTTTAGGCTCTGACAAGCATATGTCAGATGTTTAATTTATTCAGAAAGAACTATGGGCGGGATTTTTATTGTATTGAACTCTTGGTATAGTAACGAGAGCTTTAGTAGCAAGTGATTTTCAAACAGAATGTGTTAATTAAATCAATCCGTTAATGCTTTGAAATTGAGTCGATGAGGTTGTTAATGAACGCATTTCTCGTTAAAAAGCTTAATTGTCGCAGGTCACGTACATCACTTCCTGTCTCAACGACTAAATAAGGGGAACTCGTTAATCAAAATGCATGTTAACGAGATCAAGAAAAATGAATGGAAGCATAATTCGATGTTAAGGAAACTACTAGCGTACAGCGAGACGGCTCTGTCATGTGCGAGCAGCAGCCAAATGGAAATTAAATAAAAAATAATGGGAATATCTATTTGGTGTATAATTTGTAAACTTCATTTAAAATTGTGCATTTTGTCACCCAGAATGTAAATTTATTCAGATAACTCATATACAATGCTGATTTATGATTATCTGGCGTGTGGGACGGCACAGATTTAAAAAAAATAATGACTTTTTTATTTATTTTTGGATGGGGCGGGGGGGTGGTAAGCCATCTGTTTATATTGGTTGGAATTTACTTTCTTATGTTGATATCTGCTTTTGTATGTATTTTAGTATGTACGATTGTAGGCTATAAATACATGTTTGAAGTGTCATTTGTGTTTGTAGTTGTTAATAGTTGTTAAAACATGTATACTAGGGGTTTTAATCTTGGCATTTTCTTTTAATCGATTAATCACCCCATCCGTTTGCTATAATATGCAATTGTAGTGAAAGACAACTAAAAGTAACACTTGATATTAAAGCTATTTTTTTGCAAGCATTTATGAATGACACACAGCGTTTTACAGGGAACTTTAATTTAACAATTTGACAATAAATGAAAATGTTTACTTGCATGTCTTTTAATATCATACATAAAATACTGTGCCATGCATTAGTGTAAATTGGCAGCTGTACTAAAACCAATACTGTGTTGGATATGTTGGGCCGTTTTTCATTTACACTTTAAACTAACAGGTAATTTATTGAATTGAGTGCTATTTTATTTTATTTTAGTTGAATTTAGTTAGCAGAATATGCCATAATTAAGACTTAGACTGTAAATTTACTGCTATGGTACAGATTTAAACTAATAGACTTACATGTGAAACATATGACAAGATAAACTCATAGTACTGCCGTGAAAGGAAAACCCCAAAGAGAAAATCTTACAAGTTGTAGTCTTTTTTTCCTTCCTTCTGAGCCAGTGGTTCCCAAACTTCTTTTTTGCTGCACTCCCCTTCAGAGATTTTTTTTAATTGTTGCCCCCTTCTAATAAATAGTAAAATAAAATTATGATATATATTTAAGATGGATTCATCTTATTACAATCACTATTCGGAATTGTATTACCACCAATACAAAAAAACTAGTCACTTAAATGTTGCGCTCTCGTTTTTTCTCGTTCTTCACTTTCAAATGAGGACATAGAGGATTTAAAACCCCATTTAATTGTTTCACAGCAAAACCCTGTAAATTAAAGATTTTTCTATTATTATTACAGTATTGTTATTACAGTATACCTGTGACTAGTCTTTAAATAATGTTAATGCTATTGCGAATAGTAATTGTAATGTTTGTCCAGCTCATTTTTTTTATTATAACTTTATTAAAGATTTGTTTAATAAAATGTTGTACCCTCGTTTGCTCGTTTTTTTACATTCTGCACGCAGCAAATCACATAAATTAAACTAAAAGCTAAGCTCCCCCCACCCCCCATTTATAAACTGAAGCTGTATCTCAATCTAGATTTGTATTTTATTTTATTTGTTATTAAAACCCGCCGCCGCTACACTTTCAAATGAAGGAGGCCTGGGCGAGCCGCTGAGCTACAGTAGGTCTGAAACGACACAAGCTCTGTGGATGGAGGTTGGTCAGATTAAATGTGATCCCTGCCTGGGTAGTTGATAGAGTCAATCATCCTGGAGAATCACTGAGTCTACCATTTACCATGGAGCTTTTACAATCAGCAGGAAGTCAGCAAAATGTATTTTCCAGTCAGGTCTTGGCGCACCCCTAATAACCCTGAAAAACACTATTCTGAGCTATGGCAAAATGTTGGGTATATCTCCCTGTAACCCATTTGCCACCATCTTTTGAAGTACTCCGCCATCTTTCTAGATTTTTTAATCGCGCACTGCTTTTTGCTACAACGTGGGTAGACTAGATTAATCGATCAATTATTTTTTTCATTGATCAACACCCACAGGCATGATTAATCGATTAATCTTTAATCGATTACAACACCTAATGTATACCATGTATGTAACACTTCATTATACATTTATTAAGCTTTTAAAATCACGATAGACCTCCCCAGCCCAATACACAATTTGTTTATAGTTAATTGTTTGGAGAATTCTACAAATCATGCATTTTCTCATTACATTAAAAATACGTTAGGCAAAATTCATGTCAGTGATCTCTATCACATTAGGTATTCCATTCATGTCTGTGGCGGTATCTTTTGAAAGCAAGCCCCATATTGCACTTTTTAACTATTAGACAAAATGTTTACAGAATATTTAGCAACTGCTATTAGGACCATGCTGCATGATTTGTTTATTATTAATAGCGTTATAATTAAATTGTACCAAATCACGTTTTTATTTACAACGAAGGGAAAACATGTTTTTGCTGACTTTATAAGCATTTGGGCGACACAGTATACGTTACCTTCATTTTAAATAAAAAATGTAATTTGGTATAATTTAGTGATAACGCTATTAATAATAAATAATTCATGATTATAGCAGCAGTTTTTAAGTATTTATTTAGTTTAAAGGTCTGATTACAGTGTGAGTGATAGCGGAAAGCGGTAAATGGCATACTATATAGCATACAGCATACAAATGCAGATATTTTACCTGTCTAGTTTGGCCGCTATGGTGTCCCAGGTGTCTTGCTTCTTTAGCGTATCCTTATAATCTGGACGGGACGTATCATACAGTTGAGGGCATTTTTGCACCTCGAAAATCAGTCTTTCATTCACCATCTCTCACTATAAATAGCGCAGATACCATCACACAACAATACTTCAGTTGATTGGTCTAGATGGAGATTTATTTTCAAAAACTCACTCTGGTTTCTATCCCACACGGTTTTCCGGTCGTGCCTCTTTTCCATTCCAATTGCACCCATTCAAAACAATAACAGTGTAATCAGACCTTAATAGTTAAAAAGTACAACGTGGGGCTGTCAGGTCTTGTTTTCAGAAAATATCAGCACGGACATTATATACAAACCAATGAAATACTGTGTGTGAATGTATGTATGTATGTATGTATGTATGTATGTATGTATGTGCTTAATAGAGAGAGGGAATACATGCACATCTCCAGGCATATTTGGTTTTCACGATCATGTCGCATTACGTTCTAGCTACAATTGTAGATATTTATTGCTGCCATAGCCTTATCTTTTCACCTATTGATTCGCCCCATTGCCACTGTACTTTATGCATCCATGCATCCCTTCCTGCAATGTCATCGGGCAGTGTGTTCCGGGCTTAAGGTTACAAATTGTTAAAACAAGTGAACAAATCTTATTCATAACCACAAGTATATAAAAGTCTAAAATATTTTCATAGCAACAAATATTGAATTATCTAGGTCAGAGGTCTCCAACCCTGGTCCTGGAGAGCCCCTGTCCTGCAGGTTTTATAGGTAGGTGTCTTTACATCATCAGTGGCTGAAGATCTGGAACACCTGTTAATCTTGACTGATTAAGCCAATAATTGGTTCAATTAAGTAACTGAGAGATTGGTTGAAATTAAAACCAGCAGCCACAGCAGCTCTCCAGGACCAGGGTTGGAGACCCCTGATCTAGGTAGTCTCTGTATCGTCTGCATCACAGCCGCAGTCTGTTAAATTTCTGTTTCAAGGTGAGTTATAGTCTTTAATTACTTAAAATCCTTTTCCATGTGCAAATGAACTCCTAATAAATTATGACAATTAACACGGATTTGCTTTTAAATTCTGACGCAAACAAAAGAAATAGTCGCAAGAAGCACTGCCCGTCAAGATATCAACATTATTTCTTAAATCAACATAATCTCGGAAATCACGTTAGCATGATTATTTAATAATGAGATAGGCATAACAACCTCTTGAAAATGCCAAAAATCAACGCTACATAACGATTTGTTGATTAACACTGGAGTTATCATTTACGAACTTTTGAAAATATTGCCCAGTATGTGCTGCATATTATTAATTTAAATTGCCTGTACTTGTGCAGCAGCGAATACTGTTTTGCATTGTATTTATCTGTTTCTTTTTCTTTTGCACTCTACAGTTGGCCAATGTACAGTTACTAGCACTTGGCATTGCTGTACACTTTTGTTGCTTGCAGTAACAGCAGCACTGTGCTTGTCTTTTAATGTTCAAAAACCTAAAATAAAGCCTGTATAATTTACAAACAGAGAGGTGAAAATATGGTTTAAGCAATTGATCATCTAGAGTGCTGTTGTCATTAGCCAACATCGACTGATGGCAGTTTGTCACAAGCTAATAGTCAGCCAGACAGTATAAGCTTCAGCATGCCTTTGGTTGACCTTTACCGCTGACATTATCATGTGATTGGCTTTGGTTCAACATGACCCTCATCCGAGTTTAGACAGGACATCAGTCAGTGTTGGGCTATACATTTGTAAAAAAATAAAAAAATAAAAAAATAAATAATGCTTGCATCATAGATCCTGCCATTCCCCAGTTCCCTGTTTAGCCAAGTCAGAGTTTAATTGAAAATATTGCTTACCAGACTGGAAGAATGTATCCTTCTTCTTACATCCTGATGTTACCATGCAGACAGACACTGTTTTCCAGCACAATTTTTATTTTAAATTGTTGGTTTCACTGAATGCATTTCTAAGTTTGCTAATTATTGTCAGGGCATGTGTGATGTGGTTGGAAATTACCTCAGTAAAGCCACCATTAATGCCGTACACCATAAATCAATTTGCGTTACATATATCTGTAACATTGAGAACATTTGTACTTGTCAGGTTCCACCTTTCTGTTTCTTTCCAATTAGATGCTGGCATGCATGCAGTCAGCACAATGTGACATTGTCTATGTTTTTGTTACGCATCTCTAGTTTGCATAGTAATTTGGTTATATCAAAGCATAATAGCTGATAAAAGTTATGTGGTTTGATATTGGCATCACTAAAGCATCTCCAGCTGCTGAGAGGATTCCTGCTGGGTTTTTTTTTCTTTGATTGGAGAAGAAAGACAAGAGGCATCATCCAGCCTAGAGTGACAATAGTACAGCTTTTTAAGTGATGACTTTAAAATTTCTCTGTAGATGCGAACCTTGTTGTTTTGGAAATGCTGCTGTATACAATGTGAGAACACAAGAACTTTAAAGGTACTCATTTTTCAAACAGCTGTTTTTCAAATCTCAATAACCGCACAGGCAACCTCAGATGGGTATTAATACGTATTGCCACTCTACCTCTTAAAGGACAGAGCTAGTGGAAAACACATTTTAAAACAGTTTGTGAGGACTGAGAGGAGATTGCCTCTAAAAATGAATGCACTCATATCATAATTTTTACAGCAGGATTGTTTGATTACCTGGAAATGTCCTCTTTGCCCATGATAGCTTCCAATCACCTGTTTAACAGTCTCAGTGTTTACTGCCCAATTGAATATCAGTAGCAATGCATCATAAGATCAACAAAAATGCAAGTATTTGTTGACCTTGGCTTTTTTTTTACTACAAGGTAATGGGGTTGATGGCTCTATTGCTGTAATGCTGATAAGGTTTATAAGTATCATTAGAAATGGGAAATGTTTTTGTAACCAGAGGATCAGAGACAGTTTACTTCTGGGAACTGGACACAGACTAGAGCCCTCTGCCAAATGTGGTTCCCTCTGGGTCACCTGCATTTTGGTCATGTGGGAAAAAAAAAAAAAAAAGCAAACAAAACCATTTATCATTGTCCTGTTTTTCCAATCACTTCCTTAATTTCACCTTTATGGTTTTTGGTTATCACTGTGTTTCAGTATAGATAGCAATAGTAATAAAATGTTAATGATAAACGGTCATTTATTTTGTTTGTCTTGTTGCCAATTTTTTTGCCATTAGTTTCAATGCATGTCTTTTCAATCATTGAAAGATGTAACATTCCTTTAATTGAAATAACATTTTATAAAAATATAAATGCTTTATGTTATTCTATTGTCTGTGTGATATTTAAAATATATATCTGGTATTAAGCTTGGACCTTAATTAACCAGTTTCATTTCACATTTGTATTAGCTATTATTTTTAACAATGACATTAGTGTTAATATTGAGGTGGACTATCATCATATATAGATTTGAGAATACAGTAGCTGGGCTGGAGAAATAATTTGGCACTTTGACTGTGTTGGTTATTGAAACTACACTGAGTAAGATGCTCCCTGGCACAGATATTTCCTGTAGTGAAATGTTGTCAGAGGCATATTACTTTTTCACCATGCTGCTTTTAAATGCATGGAAATTACATTAATACATTACCAGCATGCTTTTTAGTCAGCATTTTTTTCCCCAGCATTTAATTAACATATCTGGTTTATGTTTTATTAAGTAACCTGTTTCTTGGCACATAGAGCATATATTAAAACTTCATTAGGTTTCTGCTTCCTAGTGTCAGAATGCATTTTAATAATATAATGATGTGATAAAAAGACAATAAACACTATATATATATATATATATATATATATATATATATATATATATATATATATATACAGTGCTCCCTCGTTGGTCTCGGGACACACAATATGAGCGTTATAACTGAAGAGCGTTATAAACGGGGGAGGGAGTGGGGGGCGCCGCGGGACACATAACAACACACATCTGGTTAAAATACAAAATAAAAGGAAAGAAAAATCTAGTCCAGAATGCCACAGGAGGGAACCAGGTTCAGATACACCTGGCTCTAATATGTAATGAAGGTCACCTGCCTGTGATTAGGCCAACATTGTATAGGCCTATGTATAGGCCAAAATGTGAATTACTAGTTGCGTACTGTACTTTTATTTTTTGATTGATTCCAGTTTGGGGTAGAAATTCCTACTGTTCTCTTTGAACCCCAGTTTGTAATCCATATACTTGAGGTTTATAGGTATTTCACAGAAATCAGTGCAGCTCATCACTTGTTTGTCACAATAGATTACATCTTGTGATAAAGAACTGACTGAATGCTACTCAACAACCACAGAAAGGCATAGGGGCCCTGGGAAACTCAATCAGATACATGTTAGCCAACTTTTCAAGAAAAACCTGATAGCACAGAGAGATATACTATCTGTGTAACTTAGTGACTGACATTAAAGATGGGTGGGGAAGGAGGTTTGGAAGCCTGTGGCATCAGTACAATGAAAGTAAATACAGATTTATCTCTTTGCTTAGGCCTTGCTTGTGTTTGTCTATGTGTAATACTGACTCCCCCGCTGTATTTAAGAGTTTGATAAAGAGATTGATAAAGTTACTTGCAAAAGTGGGGTTTCAGCAAACAGTTTCTTAAGAACATCCTTTCCTGAGTTAAATCCTAGCCTGTAACTGTCTCTGTTGTTCAAACAGTATCTTTTACACACATTCCTTTTTATCTTATTTTAACAGATAATTTGCTTTGCATTTGCATTTTTTTTTTAAACAACCCATAGAAACGTGAAGCGTTTTTTTTAAGTTGTGTTTTGATTTTTTTTTTTGTACATTATTATGGTAACTTTTTTTTTAAGCACAACTGCAAATTTATATGAATGCCTATGTTACCCCCCCCCCCCCCCCGTGATTCATACTGAAGTTGTTGCTCGTCAATTCATATTGAATTTATAAGCTATCCCAACGTTATTACTATGTTATGAATCATTGTGAAGCATTGTTTTTTTTTTTTTTTCTTGAATCTGAATTCCCATGTAGTGAATTATATAGAATATATTTTCGAAGTACAGCCAGATAACCAGCTTTCAGTGTCTCATGGCAGCAGGGGTTTTATTAGGAGTATCACTCTACTCTGACTCAAGCTTAAAGCCACAAACAGCATTGTGCTAATTTTAGCATCCAAAGAGGATGAAGATAAATAGCCTGCTGCTAGTTCACCATATGCTATCCTGCCGATAATATTCAAAGTGAGGAATATTTTCGTGGAGATTATTATTGTTTCAATGGGTGGAAATTCACTAGACTTAGAAAGAGCAAATCATTAATTTGAAATAACACAGTACACTTTCCGCTAAATCGTTCAATCGAGGAGATTTTCTTTTTTTATCTAGGCTTTATTGACTTTCTAAGGAACCTCCTAAGTATGGGTATATAGTTAATCTCATTCATTTTTTGTGTGCTTTTTTAACATGTAAATCTGAAAACCTGAATAAGAATGAAGCTCTCTCTCTCTTGAACTGAAATAATTCAATTTAGATACGTTAGAACCTCTTTTCCAAAGACTATTATGCATGGAGTCGAACAAAGAACTGAAGAATTTACCAACCCTGTTTTAAAATGACATTGCAGAAAGCCTATTTAATGCAGGCAAAAACCACTAAAGCTCCATATTTGGGGAATTTAGCTTCTTCTACAATTTCAACTAAAAGTCTTTGACCTTTTTATTTGTCACCAAGACCACTTCACAGGGAGGGTATTATTTGTTCCTGCTAAACTGAGAAAACAATCTTCTGTGGACAGTGCATTTGCAGATGGAGTTGCAATCCTAGGAGGGACGGGTGGAAGCTTTGTGTTAGCAACTGGCGAAAGGCTTGACCTGTGGGTGACCCTGGCCAAACAAATCCCCCAACTGAAGCAGTCCCTTTTGACATGGATACCTGTTGATGGGGGGTTAGTCAAAGAGATAAAGCCAGCCTAGCTGACCTCTCAAAATTAGGTTTACAAAACCATACAAGCAGTTATTACAAAAAAGTACATTGAATTACCAAAAGACAAGTTTACAAAAATAAATAAATAAATGCTGTAACTTTGTTAGGTGGCGGTGTCTCAAGTTTTAATCAAGCCTAATACTATCTTGTACATATTTTAAGTGGGAACTTGATCTCCGGCACAGCTCATGCAGTTGAAAAAAATGGGTTGGGTTCAACAGATGAAAACAGTTGATAAGTGTGAAGATAAAAGGTCTGGCAACCAGAGATGCCACATCTTGTCTTGAGCTGTCACTGCTCTTTATTTTTATAGGGTTTGTCACAGGAACAAATACAACCCAGTAAATAAAAGCAAAACAACGGCGTTGGTCCATATCATGGCAGCACACATGTCTTGCATGTCAGCTTTGTCAGGAAGCTGGAAAGGGCCAGCTCCATACCATTTCCATTGCATCTTTATCTCCCCCACTCATTGTTCACCAGTAAGAACCCTAAGCCTTTCCTTCCCAAGTAAAAGCTTCCTGTTGCCTATACTTTTAAATTGTGATAAAAAAAATTAAAACACACACACACACACACACACGTACACAGCCAGAATCTGGCTTGCTCCAATAATGCTGTTGCAGTAATTATGCTCCAACATAGACAATTGAAATAATCATACTAGTAATTTTAATACACACAAGAAAACGTGGTTTATAAAATGCTACGTAGGTGTTGAAGGTGACAGATGGTGTAGATTACAAAACTGCTTGTATTGTGCCGTGTACACGATCCTGTACCTAGTTATTTTCTCTGACCCACCCGCTACCGTCTCAGTTAGCTGTAAACATACAATGTACTATAATATTCAATTAAACAAAAGCTCTGGAAATGATGAGAGCTGTTATTGGCAGCTTAAATGCGCTTGTATAATCAACTGTACTTGAGCTGAACTGTACAGATATGCAGCTATAGGAAAAATCCTGGTATATTAAGCTTACTTATCTTTTGCCTGTCATTTAGAGAACTACCATGTGGAAAATGATGTGCCAGAAGCCAATAATAAAATCTAGTTTGGTAAACTACAGAGCAGTATGAACAGGGTTTGTACAATGTCTCTATAAATTTAAATGGTTTCTGGAACATTGTGAATAAATGCAACCGTATAGTACATAAAGGAGTGTTGTTTTATAACTACTATGTAGGCAAAACAATATCACAGATTATATTTAATTGTGTCAAGGCACGCATGCCAGCAATATTATTATTATTATTATTATTTATTTCTTAGCAGACACCCTTATCCAGGGCTACTTACAATTGTTACAAGATATCACATTATTTTTACATACATTTACCCATTTATACAGTTGGGTTTTTACTGGAGCAATTTAGGTAAAGTACCTTGCTCAAGGGTACAGCAGCAGTGTCCCCTACCAGGGATTGAACTCACAATCCTCCGGTCAACAGTCCAGAGCCCTAACCACTACGCCACACTGCTGCAATATAATATAAATGACTGATAAGTTGATGACACAGTGAGGTATTTGTTTATTAATTTGTTATATTACAGGTTACATCAGTTAGAGCTCACAGCACCTTTGCATTGCCGGTGTTGTACTCTTACCTGTTAAAAAGGTCTTGCATCATCATTTTCAGATTGAATGCATTACAATAGAGCATAGCAATAGCATGTCTAAAGTATGCCAGGGTTTAGCCATGCTCTGGCAAGCTGCCCTCTCTCCCTCCCAAGAAAGTTTAAAGCTCAGACAGTGACATACAGGGCTTGAAGAAACACCTGCAATATGTAGCCAATGGGTTACTTACTTGTAATATATAAAAGCTGCATCTGTTTCTGTCAAAACTGGCAAGACAGCAGACCTGACAGACTTTGAGGGCTGATTATAGGTGGTTGGTTGCATAAAATACAAAATTTAAACACCTTGCAGACTTGTCAAATATATGCTGTCCTGGCTGCCCTATAATTAACAGTGTTATAGCAGGTGTTTATAATGTTTTGTCCGACCTCTGTGTTTGAATGGCATAAGCCTCCTTTCTTTCATGGACCATTGTCTAGGATAAAAATCAATAGGTGCATAATAAAAGTGCTCAACATGAAAGGATATATCGAAGGCCTACCTACCATTTGACCATTAGTCTGTACCCCATGGCTGCTGACAAAGAGAATGAAAGTGGAAGAAAAAGTGGGGGGTTAACTCTTTTTTACCCTCAGGCTCTTTTTTTTTTTTTTTTAGCTCAATGCATTTTTTAAATACTTTATTGCAATTATCAGCAAAAGTGGATATTTTCAAAACATCTTCTATTAATGAATTAATGTTTACTTTGAGGGATTTAAGGAAACGTAACAATATATAGAACAAATGTATTAATCTATAGACACAACTATGGGACTAACACATTTCTTTTACTATGGAAAACAAATCTACTAAAAAAAATATATATATATATTTTCCTGCAGTGCAATGTCAATACAACAGACTGTTATCTAAGGGTTGATACAGTATATGTGCTACACCATTGTGAGACATTCTGTTTGCAAGTAAAATTGTTCCAATGCTATTTGTAAAAGTAAACTGTTTTACTGATGATGATAATTAACAATACATATCAGTGTCAATTTTTGTTTTTAAAAGTACACCTTTAGAAGGCAGGTAGCATTTAATATGAACATAAATATTAGTAGATCTTCATATAGACTTTTCTTTGAGAAGCTAAAATGTCCATATTGTGTCATTAGTTTGAAACTTAGTGACTGAGGAAAGAGGTTGAGCAGATTTTACATATATATATATATATATATATATATATATATATATATTAGCTCAAAGAGCCATGCACTGTCAGCAAAACAATATGGCAAGTATTTTTTTTGTTTGTTTGTTTGTTTGTTTGGTTGCCTGATGCACATTTGATGCACATTTGTCCACTTAAAATATGATTCCAGAATGAGATTTAAAACATTTTGTTTTTGGGAGTTTTACTTTTACTTCAGAAATTCTTACGTGTTTTTTTTTGGATGGGGGAGGGGGGGAACCCGTGACCTGAGTGAAGGGAACCCCTACTGACACGGCCATTGTGACCCCTTGAAAGGTTTGAATACGATAAATGCTGCTTTATCCTTTTTTTTTTTTTTTTTTTTTTGAAAGGAACAAGATAGTGGGGCCCTAAATGCCTGGGTGTGCTTAAATGGGCAAATCTGGGACATTTGAGCTGTGTGTGTTTGAAATCTAAGCACTTTGACAGCCTGGGAGATACCACAGGTCACCTGTCTTACTCCATGGGGATAGGCCTTAGGCATTGCAAGAAATTGTCCATGGATGGAAGGCTCCATCCACTAGACCATGGCCTATAAAATTTTGTAAAACAGTGCTTAAAAAATGTTTGAAAGGGCAAGTAGATGTGCTGAAAGCTTTGACAGCTTGACTTATAGCTTGTGGCTTGAAAATTGAAATGTGGAGCTAAGGGTCCTCTTGAGATAGTAATAGCATCTTTGTCTGAAAATAAATATAAAATGAAATAAATAAATAAATAAATAGAATAGCATGTATTTAAAAAAAGAAAATAATGAATAGCTTTTTTTTTTACTATGCAGTGATTTTGAACAATGAATTACTTCAGTGATCTGAAAGGCTGTTCCACTCATTTGTGAGGGAGCAGAAAATTGCGGGCACCTTTCAATTTCATGTGCAGAAAACAAAGAAACAGGTATTGCCAATTAAATTGCCATTTTTTTTAAATAACCAGATCATAACGGATTACCCTAAATTCTTCTGATAATGTCACGGAACGCCTTGAGAAGGAAGGCGAGTGGTGTTTTTCTTTGCAGTCAGGGGTGATCTGAGAGGAGCTGGCCCATCCTCCGTGACAAAGAGCTGAGGAGTGTTAACCTGATTTCTGCATAGGGACGTTGCATCAGTGTGTAATAAAAATCCTTGTGTATACTCTCTCCACAAATAGCCGCAGGGCATCTCACAAAGCCTCTGGCCTCCCTAAGTCACTGGCCTGCTTGTTAATTGCCACACAGACTCTGTGACACTTGGGCCGATAATATGACATTTTCAGTTCTTGTCACTAGCAAACACCACAACATCCCTTGTACTAGTTGCTAAGAAGCTGTCACAAACCATTAGCAGTTGGCCAAAGTTGCCCTATGGCACTTCCTCATGGCATCAGCAAAACAAGCATAAATCACCCAGTGGAGCCTGCTGCTGTACTAATGAGGCTGTAAGCTTGTTTATGGACTAGCATCATTTTTATGATTATTTCCACCTTTTCAGCCTGCCTTCATAATTTGCCTTTATTTGGCAGCGGGAGAAGTCAACTCCTGAAACACAGTTGCTGCTGACATTTTACAAATGTGGCTTATAGCTGCTGCCATATGCCAGCCTGACGCTTTCCAAGCTAGCTCATTGAAGTTAAAAAAAGAAAGAAATTAGCCCCAGACCTCACAGAGGTGATCGGTATCAAATTGCAGTGAAAATGGAAATGCCAATAAAATTGACGGCTTAGACTTTCCTCCAAGGTTTAAGCCTGCAGCGGTCAACCTTTAGTAAAAACATTGGGAAAGCGAGGTTAAACATTTTAATAATAAAGAGGGGGAGAAAAAGCTACAGAGTGCAAACAAAATTGCTTGACAGACACAAGGCCTTCTCTGCTAATATCCAGTCTTCCCTCCTGTTTCTATAACTCACATGGGACAAGACCAGGGTTTATTGTTTTAGGCTTTCCCGAACATGCACCGGTCTTTACACTGGATTGAAAGCATTTGCTTCCAATGAAAACCTTGTCTTAGATTACAAACCAGCAGTGTAATTTCCCTCCCAGATGGGAGTAGGGTAGTTCTGTTTGCCTAGAAACAGTAGGAAGAACAAACTGCATTAAGCCAAGGCTGTTTTTGGCTTGAGCTAATGATGTAACAGAAACTTGTTATTTGGGAGGTGGGCGGGGGGGGGGCTGAGGATGGGGCAGAGGGGGTTAGGTCACTTCCACAATGAGTGAGCGCATGGAAGCTGGCCTTCGCTTAAAAGCTTTCTCTATTGTATCTACATAAGTCTTCACTTACAAAATTCGGTTTCTAGGGCTGATTCTTTCTTACAGCAGGAGAAAACAGGAAAGGCTCTCGTGAGTGTTTTATATGGAATGTAGAAAGCCTTTTCCTCTCCTAATGGTGTATATAATGCAGGTGCCCTGAAGGCATGCTTTCAGGAATTCTTTTGCCTGAGGTAATGGGACGCAAAGGCTGTTTTAAGGCCTTGATTATTCCATTGATGCACAAAGCTGGAAAAAAGTCATCTCCACTGGATTACAACAGATATTTCCATAAATTATCAATGAATTCTCCTCAGACAGGTGGCGGGTGTTGCCTGCTAAATGAAACCAGAGGAGTTTAGGAGCAGACAGGGTTAAAATATGGATATCTGGGCTTAGTGAATGACATTAGGTTTAGAAGTGCTTTCTATTTATTCAATAAATAACTGCACTGGTATCCAGTTCTTTGGCTGGTTAGTCTTTCTGTTGAAAAGAGAAAAGTAGGTTAGCCCATAGAAATTTTAAATATCTGTCGAGTCATTTCTTTGCTCATGTTTCTTTTATGACTTATTATTTTATATGGTAAATTGCATCTTCTCTGTATGAAAAGACTTTCAATTATAGGCTCTTGGAGAAATTCTCAGTCAAACTGTATAGAATGCTTATAATAATTGTGGTTATAAATAAAGAATGTACATGGTCTGTATTCATTAAATGCAGAATAGACCTTAAGTGCTGCTTCTAGTTCAAAAACACTGAGCTTTCAGTCCTGTTTTACCATTTTTGTGTAACTACCTGCTCTTAATGAAACCTTATCGAGTGCTGACAGGTTGCAATAAGAACCTTTACAGCATTGATATTAAAATGCTTGATTGTATGCTCCAGTTTGTTCTTTTTTTATCACCTCTTTGTATTTGTATGCAATTCACCCACTTTAGGTAATACATTCACTGATGATGGTATTGTATTATAAAGAATGAATATTGCTGTTATATATTGATTTCTTGGGGTTCAATGTAAGAGTTCAGTGTGGCCTGTAAGTTGTTTAAGCAACAGCTTAATGCCTGTAATATAGCTGTTGTAACACCTCAATAGAAACATTCCACACAATGCAGGTTTAAGGACTTGACTTGATATGGATTGAGAACCTGGTTTTGTATCCACTTCAGACTGTTATAAGAAAGTAATTGTGCCATGTCTAGCCCTGTGTTCATTGCCACTGTGTTGTGATTTGAAAACAAAATGCAAACAAATGTCCCTGAATGTTTTGGCAGGTGATGGTTTGGACAACAGCGTTGCTTCACCCAGCACAGGAGATGATGATGACCCCGACAAGGAGAAAAAGCGCAATAAAAAACGAGGAATCTTTCCCAAAGTAGCTACAAATATCATGAGGGCCTGGCTATTCCAGCACCTCACAGTAAGTGCACCATCATTCTTATTGTTCCCCTTGAGTTGCTGCAACAGAACATTTTCAGGAATATACTAATTTGAGCACAATTTTCACTGATTTATTTATTTAACAAGGGGAGTACATTTAAAAACGGAATCCTCAATTACAAGGGGTCCTGGCAAAGATCAAACAAACAGACAGCAGCAGTTTACAAGCAAACACAAGGATGTTGTATTTTACACACACATACACAACACACACACACACATGTTTGTATTCCTATATTTGTGGGTACTTCTCATTGACTCTCACTACATTTTTATTTACTATTTCTAACTCCAGTCAGACAAAACTCCACACGGTGAAAGTCGACAACAAACTAAATATTTTGGCACTTTTTTTTTTTTTTTTTAAGGCATATTTAGTTTTTAAAAACATGTTTTACAAAGTGGGGACGTCCCCACAATGTCATTTTTTCAGGAGTTACTATCTTTGTGGGGACATTTTGTCAAATTTTGGCCGCACATTGATAGCAATACCTACACACACACACACACACACACACACACACACACACACACACACACACACACACACACACACACACACACACACACCAGTAGAATGATGAAAACTGATGTACTTAGTTCTAAGCATTATCAGCTATCATCCACAATAGATCTTACCACACTTTAATCAAATCATGGTACTGCTTAGCTTTGAAGCCAGACAGTTTAACTGCTGGGGGTAGGAGTTAAAGAGACGGACACAAATAATTGGAAAGTATTTCTGTTACCGGTTGACAGTATCTTAATATTTTAGTACAGTGTAACCAGTAAAATTGTATATGGTAAAGACTGACCCATTAGATTAACCATTATAGTATTCAGAGCCAAATTCTGCAGAAGTGATGAGTGCCACAACAGTCTAAAGGTGACCTGATTATGTGGATGTGTGAGCATAATGCATGATGTCATTTTGGAAAATCTATCTAAGATTAATTAATTGGGATTCTAGAGTTTGCGAAGGATATTGCAAAATGTGACAGCTCTAGATGAATGGTTTCTGTTTTCATTCTAAAGGCCAAGGACCGTGGTGATACTGGCACTAGAGACCGTAATGAATTGGTCTGATCTGCTGCCCTATTCTAATGGAAGTATTGTCACATTCTGAGGCACCAAGTCATAGCACTGTAATCTGAACTGTGGATGAAATACCATTGCACATTCAGACCTTCGTGTTGTCATACAAATCATTTGTAAAATAGAATGGAGTCTCTGTGAATGTTGTTTGTATTCCATGTCTGCTATCTGGATATCATATAAGATTAATGAAAAAGGTTTATTTACATCACTGGATTGTTTTATTATTAATCAACACACCTTTGAATAATCATTATCCAAAGCTGAGTAAAGTTCAAAGTAGTGGCACAGCAAAATGTGGGATAATTTAAGACTAAGGACCAAGTGAGGAACAGTTTTGTCAATGCATAACCCTTTGAAATTCAAACAGGCACTTGTGATTTAGCTCAATTGATAAACATATATCTTAAGGTCTGCAGTAATGTATGCATGCATGCATATTTCAAATTGCCTTCCATTGCCTTAATGTGATTAGTGATTATATAAATGCATTAATTATACCTTACTACATTTTACAGTTGTTGATTTGTGTCTACAGTAGAAAAAAGAAACAGAATATGGAATATTTCAACTTTTTCAAGCACAGCTAACAGAATCTTTTTAATTATTTGAACAACACCACCAGTCATTAAAAGCATACATAATGACTGTGAGTAAAAGTATGGCTGTGACATTTTTGTCATAATCATTTTACACAAAACACTGATGTAAGGAGATGAGATTTGTCACATCAATGAGATCTAATATCTGTATGAGATTTTTGTATTACAGTATACTAAGGTTTTGAATATTAGAACCTTACAATGGTGTGGTCCACTGCATGGAATTTTTAAAAACCGTAAAATAGGAAAATAGCATGGGTCATAAAAGCGACACTAGTCTTTTTGCTTGAATCCACCTTTTAGAGTTTATTTTCTTAAGCTCAGGCTTGTGCTGTCTGGGTAAGTGTTCAACAGCTAGAATAATATGCCGTATCAGTACGAAGTGTCAATATGTGTGCTGTTAGAAATGTTATAAAGTCCTTCCGTTTTTACAACAGGGCTTCTGAGGAATTCAACCCGGCTCAAAGTGTGAGTGTGAAACAGCATTACCATGACACAGAACGTGGGTGGTTTGCTGTGTTCAAGAGCTCATGGAGTCATTTTCATTCGGGGAGGGGTGGGTTGGGTTGGTGAGTTTTACCAAGCCCACACAAAGAACTATGAACCATTGTTTAGAATTCATTAGCAGACTAAGTATGCCTCAAATTAGTTACTAGAGGGCCGTTCCAGAAAGTTTTCAGTGTTTGTTCAGATTATTATTTTTTTAAATAAGAAAAATAATGCTTGGTAACGAATTAATGGAAGGATCTTGACCGCGTATGGATAATATTTGAAAATAAAGGTGCCAGCTTTTATTCTGGGTAAATGCACTTTTAGAAAGAAAAGCCACAACCCAACCATTGTAGTTTGATGTTGATTTTGTTTATCCTCAATGTTTTTGGTTTGCTTCATCTTAACAATAAAGGCGTAATTGTGGCAGGCGCCCTATGGAGAAGTGGGATTCCGTTTTACCAGTTTCTCTTGCATGTAATTAGAGGTTTTTCTCCTCCTGTTTTTCCCCCCTCTTCGCAATTGGTATTTTCTTGTTTAATTTAACAAGAAATGAGTAGTAAATGAAAGCCATTGCCCGAAATCCCACTGTGACTGTGTTTTGCACTTGGCTCCCCAATGAAAAGGCAATTTGTGAAATTATGTGATAGAGTAATTAGATGAAACACAAGCTTCAGATTGTTGCCATGCAGACGTTGTGAGCGCTTGCTGGAACAACAGATTATTACCCTGGCAAGCTGGCTTATTGCTTCTTCCTTTATTTGTAAACAGAATATTTAGGGTCTGAATGTAAAAGAAGCCCGCAATCACAGCTCGTAAAAATAAACCACAGCATAGCTTCTAGAATATTTTACAGAGTGTTCATGTAAATATTGAACTGGAAGGCAGAATCCCTGTTAATACAATTAGGAGCTAATTTGCCACCCTTTGCACACAGATGCAATAATGCCTGGATAGTTATTTTCCATGGAAGCACATTAGACAAACCTCAAAGCAGCAGTTCTTGAACAGAAACAGGTGCAAAAACTTTTATAAAATAATTTTGCCGTTATAAACTAACCAATTGAAAGGCTATATCTATCAAAAAATTCTAAATTGAAGAACTGGCAATGGGCAGTTGACCTCTAGGCATTGATGGGTTTTTAATGCTTAAGTAACTTCAGTCAGAACTAAGGAAAGTCAATCAGGTTGCAGAGTCCTGGTTGTGGCTCATGGAATTGAGGACAGAATGACAGATGTTCAGCACATGACTGCTGTGAAGGAATGCTTTGAAAACTATGTATATAGGGTTTTTTTTGTTTGTACTTGATATTTTTCAATATTGAATTCACATAATAATATATGAATGAGGGAGAGAATTATGCCGTGAATGAATGCTTTATGTGCCTGGTGATAAGGCTGATGTTACATTTTGTCAGCTTGATCAAAGTAAATGTAAAACAAGGTAGGCTTCTAAATAAGATCTATCAAAACTTATGATGTATTTTCATGGCATTTCTATTCTTGGTCGAAAGATTTACACAGCTATATTTTTAACATTTTATTTATTTCGGAATGTAGCTAATTCCAGTTGAAAAAGTCAGAGGATAATTTAATTAAAAAGATTGTGATAAAAAACCATGGTCGAGTCCAACCCTGTCATCCTGTCATTCAAGCGCTGTTTGTAGCTCAATAGAATTGTTGATATTTTATAAAAACTGGAACATTTCTGTTAGGCTTCTTATGGGTATATTTAAGTGTTCTTTACAGATGAGTATTGAGTGTTGACAGAATCTTGTCAATTACCCCTGTCCAGTCCCATTGCTATGGTGACAATGCACCATGATAAAAGTTAATATTAAGGTTCGGACAGCATAGTTGGCAGTTACTGTAGCCGCAAGCCTGCTTGTTGTCGTGTATTAGAGTCGATAGCCTTTGGTGTTAGAAAAGGACCAAATCTCTAATGACAAGGACAGAAAAACTGCTGTGCGAGACACACATTTTGGATATTTGCTGCCAATGATACATACATCAGGGGTCATATGCTGTCTTATAAAACACACAAGTGTGTCCCTCCCAGCTTTGGCGTCTGTGTTATTAAATCAGTTAAAAGCGACATGAAACTGAAGTTTCTAAAGTTCTTTCAAGATCTTTTCATATTTTTGTCAGGTGATACTGTTCAAACTTTGTAAACTCAACCGTTACTCAGATATGTTTCAAAGATTCTGGCAAGTCTATCATGCCTAGTTTCTATGACTGCTCGTCTTAGAAATGCTACTTTCATAAATGTGAGCATGGTAGCAGTTAGTAGAACGAGGGAGCCTCTTGAACTCCCTCGTCAAAATGTCCAGGCCATTAAGGGTCAGAGGTCACCAAGACTTCACATGCCATTAGTCATTGGTTGTTTATTGCTGGAGCCCGAGGATGTCAGCACACTGGTCACCCATGGCAACCTGGGCAAGGCATTCTGTCATAGGCTTGGCAGGGAGCCTACTTCTCATACTTCCACATCACATTTATAACACGGGTTGCTCACAGCTCATGGGACTTAAATTCCCTAAACTGGTAAAATAGGAATTCAAAATACACAGACTTACAGGGAACGTTCAAACTAGCTTGATCCCTCTGTGTATACATGGACTGTATTGTGTGTATATACATATGACAAGAAAAAATCCATTCATATTAATATTTATAAATTTAATTTAGCAGCCTCTAAGGTCTTTGATTATTTCTTAATTTTGTCTTAGCAGCGGTCAGAATCCGAGGCGCCACAAAAATTAGAGCCTTACAGTATTTTCCAAAGATTAGTCTGTAGACTGTTTTTTTTTTTTTTAATGCAGCAGAAGTTTGACTGCCTTTTGTTTTGAAGTGATTGAGGAACATTTGAAAGTAATGAGTTTCTGCCTATTAAAAGACGCTGGCAAAAGGGCGCAGCTGAGTCAATTCATCTACTTTAGTTCCCCATTGAGCTCTGTGCATCCCAGTCCCACACCTTGGAGTGAAAACATCATCAATTACAAGGCTGACAGGCCCCTGGGACCCTGTGTAAGGAGCTCATTGGGGGTAGTCTTTGTGGACCAAAAAACCCACCGGCATTCAGCAGCATTCATCACTTTCAACCCTCACAGGCAGCCTGAATAAACGGCAGGGTGTACTATCAGGGACCGAATTAAAGAAAGGATTGGCACCAACCGGCTTGATTTGGGAAACCAGGATTGCCACTGCTGTCAGTCCGACAAGTTTGTTTGAAAAGGAATCCTTACAATGATTGATCATAGCGGATACTTCCAATCTGGCTGACCTACTGTAAGCAGATTTTAAAAGAGAAATCCTTAGTAACTAGGTGAAGGGGGGAGTGAAGTTCCCTTTTTAACGTCCCTAAAGGGCATTTCAAGTGCAATTCTCGTAAACTTTGAGCTACTGAAATCTACAGAAGTGAAACATTTATTTCAGTGTATAGTGTGCTTTTAAATATAAGGCTTGCCAGCTTCTCATGTAAATAATAAGGAGGTCTGTACCACTGGAAATGTTTAACTTCAACTATAGTTTATAATCTTTTTTTTCTCTGTTAGGTGCAAACAGATTGACAAGATTGGGGGTGTTACCCTAGCCATGCCTTCTGTAGATAATCTAAGCCTCAGGGTCTCAGTAATGTGGTTTAATAGGGTTGTCCAAATAAACAGAGATTCTGTGAAAGCCTTTGTCTCGGAACTGGCACTAGTTCTCACTCAGTTGTGCCTTTTTCATTAACAGCTGCATGTGAAGAGTTAGCAGGAGTTAGTGGTAGCTGATAACCATTGTATTTTAGTTTAGTTAAACATTATTAGTCTGACAGCAGTAGACAAACATTATCAGGTCTAGTAGGTGCAAAACAGCAGTAAGCTTTTATTGGGGGGTACAGTAATATGTAAATTCCAATAAAACTTACTACCTCACAGACATGGCAAAATCTGTGTGTGGTGGGTGGTTGTCTTTTTTTTAAGTTAGTATAAGAAAGTTGTGACAAAAATAGTCAGTATAGTTCTTGTAAACTTGTCAAAGAAGAATGTGCCCCTGGCAAAGAGTTCCATGAGGAGAACTGTCATTACAGTATCGGAATGCCAGCTACCAACTATTTGGCCTTCGCGGGCATTTTTGCCCTTGTCTTTTAGATTTCCATTTTGCCACGTGCGCCGTTCCACAATGCCATAAAGGCAAGGGTTATTTCTAGGACAGATAATTGAACGTTAATACTCGTTGACATTGTCGTTTGAATGATGTGTCAACCTGACAGGGCCGATGTGCTTACATCTGCTGATTGGCTGTGGACGAAGACTATGTTTGTCAGCTTAGACCCGGGGCCTCACTGCAGTAGAGCCATGGATGATGCAGCCATAAATCATGAGCTGCCATCTTGCGGTGACACGTCTTCTAAAAATGTCCTGTATGGTGGTCTAGGGCTTAGTAAATACCAGACATAACTGCAAAGCATTCTTTCAGTGAGGGATATATCTGTCTTACACTAGTGCTTAAGATGTTTTGCAAATAAAGTATATACAGACGTGCTCAAATTTGTTGGTACCCTTACAGCTCATTGAAATAATGCTTCATTCCTCCTGAAAAGTGATGAAATTAAAAGCTGTTTTATCATGTATACTTGCATGCCTTTGGTATGTCATAGAATAAAGCAAAGAAGCTGTGAAAAGAGATGAATTAATGCTTATTCTACAAAGATATTCTAAAATGGCCTGGACACATTTGTTGGTACCCCTTAGAAAAGATAATACATAATTGGATTATAGTGATATTTCAAACTAATTAGTTTCTTTAATTAGTATCACACATGTCTCCAATCTTGTAATCAGTCATTCAGCCTATTTAAATGGAGAAAAGTAGTCACTGTGCTGTTTGGTATCATTGTGTGCACCACACTGAACATGGACCAGAGAAAGCAAAGGAGAGAGTTGTCTGAGGAGATCAGAAAGAAAATAATAGACAAGCATGGTAAAGGTAAAGGCTACAAGACCATCCCCAAGCAGCTTGATGTTCCTGTGACAACAGTTGCAAATATTATTAAGAAGTTTAAGGTCCATGGAACTGTAGCCAACCTCCCTGGGTGCGGCTGCAAGAGGAAAATCGACCCCAGATTGAACAGAAGGATAGTGCAAATGGTAGAAAAAGAACCAAGGATAACTGCCAAAGAGATACAAGCTGAACTCCAAGGTGAAGGTACGTCAGTTTCTGATCGCACCATCCGTCGCTTTTTGAGCGAAAGTGGGCTCCATGGAAGAAGACCCAGGAGGACTCCACTTTTGAAAGAAAAACATAAAAAGCCAGACTGGAATTTGCTAAAATGCATATTGACAAGCCACAATCCTTCTGGGAGAATGTCCTTTGGACAGATGAGTCAAAACTGGAGCTTTTTGGCAAGTCACATCAGCTCTATGTTCACAGACGAAAAAATGAAGCTTTCAAAGAAAAGAACACCATACCTACAGTGAAACATGGAGGAGGCTCGGTTATGTTTTGGGGCTGCTTTGCTGCGCCTGGCACAGGGTGCCTTGAATCTGTGCAGGGCACAATGAAATCTCAAGACTATCAAGGCATTCTGGAGCAAAACGTTCTGCCCAGTGTCGGAAAGCTCTGTCTCAGTCGCAGGTCATGGGTCCTCCAACAAGATAAAGACCCAAAACACACAGCTAAAAGCACCCAAGAATGGATAAGAACAAAACATTGGACTATTCTGAAGTGGCCTTCTATGAGTCCTGATCTGAATCCTATCGAACATCTATGGAAAGAGCTGAAACTTGCAGTCTGGAGAAGGCACCCATCAAACCTGAGACAGCTGGAGCAGTTTGCTCAGGAAGAGTGGGCCAAACTACCTGTTAACAGGTGCAGAAGTCTCATTGAGAGCTACAGAAAACGTTTGATTGCAGTGATTGCCTCTAAAGGTTGTGCAACAAAATATTAGGTTAAGGGTCCCATCATTTTTGTCCATGCCATTTTCATTTGTTTTATTATTTACAATATTATGTTGAATAAAAAATCAAAAGCAAAGTCTGATTTCTATTAAATATGGAATAAACAATGGTGGATGCCAATTACTTTTGTCAGTTTCAAGTTATTTCAGAGAAAATTGTGCATTCTTCGTTTTTTGTGGAGGGGTACCAACAAATTTGAGCACGTCTGTATATATATAGGCACAGA
Source organism: Acipenser ruthenus (assembly GCF_902713425.1). Taxonomy (NCBI): domain Eukaryota; kingdom Metazoa; phylum Chordata; class Actinopteri; order Acipenseriformes; family Acipenseridae; genus Acipenser; species Acipenser ruthenus. Next base: position 70,070,524 of record NC_081193.1, on the reverse strand, counting down.
AAGGCAACTCTCAAAAATCCAGGTCCACAATCAAAGTTTCACAAACAAAGTTTTTATTCTTACAAAAGTTAGCTTACGTGTTTCAACAATATGTCTTCATCATATACAGTATATGGGTAATAATTTAGACTATGGAATTATTAATGGTACTCTCTTAACTATCTCTTCCCATTTCTAAAAATCAAGTAGTTCATTCCTATTGAATTTGTCAACTTTTCTAAATTCTCTCTCAATAATTTGTTCTTTATATCCTCTTTTCTTAACATTTTGTTTTTATTCCTTTCTCTGTTTTTTGTAGTCATTTTCATCAGAACAGATTATTTTTATCCTTATACCGTCCTTTAGGAATTGCTCTTTTAGTACAGATAGGATGTGCAGATGTCATATGTAGGTACTGATGCATATCAGTAGGTTTCGAGTAAAGATCTGTTTTAATAGATCCTTGATCAAGTTTAACCAAGGTGTCTAAGTATTCAATTTCAGATTTTGTCCACCTTAAATCCACCGAAATGTTAGGGTGGATACCATTTGCTAATTTATGAAACTGTACAAGAGATTCTTCTCCATGTGTCCATATTCCAAATATGTCGTCCACATATCTTATGTATTCTAATGGTTTCTTGTCTAGTTTACTCAATAACATTTCCTCCCATTTGTCCATATATGTGCTTGCAAAATGCATACCTAATTTTGAGACTATTGTTGTGCCATCATTCTGTTTGTAACTTCTGTTTCCAAATGTAAAATAACTATTTTCTAAAACTATCATGTTTTAATATTCTTCGGTAGGTATCGTGTTCTTATCTACTCAATTTTCCAGTGCCTCTTTATATGCTTCTAAAGTTTCATGCCTGGGAACACTGGGGTACAGGGATTTTACATCCATGCAAAATAAAATGGTATTCTGTGAATGAGCATGTCATTTTTTAATTCCTTCGATACAAACCCATTTTTATATAATCTGTCAGCCAAATTTCTCACTTCTTTTATTATGCTGTTATTGTTATTAGTTTGTACTTCTTCATATATATTTATATTTTGCAATTCAGTCCCTACTGCTTTTATATAATCATCTTTGTTCATTACTACCACCCCAGAACCTTTATCTGCTGCTCTTATAATGATGCTATCATCCTTTAGTGCTTCTTCATTTGTAGTTACATTTAGTTTACCTTTACTTCTTAGGCCTGTTGCTATTCCATTTCTAACTACTTCAATATACATGTCTAACCAATTAATGGACCCTTGTTTTCTGATATATTTATTTCACCATATTCTTTTTGAAAGGGGAAAGGGAGAGAATCATATTACAGAAAGCATTTTTATGTTTTAAATCACTTAACTAATGTACTATCTTTGCACATTTCAGCTAGATACCTTCCTGGTAGATGCACAATTTACTAACAATTGCAAACTAACTGCATATTAATCTAGATTCGTTGGTTGCTTTTTAGAGGTGAGAAGCTAAAGGTATACTTTGTGGCTTTAAATAAGTACTGTAGCATGGTTGAGGCTGCATTGAAGGCTAAGCTTTGTTGTATTCAGATACCTGCTTAATATTTTATAGAAGCACTGGGAAAACAAGAGCATTACAAGGCAGCTTGCTTGTTTGTTAGACCAAATTAAATCATTGATTTGTAAAGAGCTACATTGATGTGAAAGCACTGTTAGAAGACATTGTTCTTTTTGGAGTTTGAACCTTCTCAGGTTGAGGGAAAATACTTCTTCATATAGCAGTTCAGTGTGTTTCTTTTCCCTGATTTTATCCCGAGAGTGTACAGGGCATAAGGGAGCAATTGCAAAATACCTTTACCCCAGGATACTTTTATTTTCCCTGTGGACCCTTAAAATGAGCATTAATTAAAATAGTGAGGTCAAAAGGGTAATTATGATAATAACATAATAATATCAGCGGGTTATTAGGATTTTCTGTGGTCCTGAAATTACTTCCTTCGAGTTTCGCATTTCAGAGGCATTAACTAAAGGATAATTTCCGTAAAAGTAAAGTTAAAGCATGGGACTCGGCAGCAAGGTGTAAGATCATAACCCAATTCCTGTGGTTTCGAATGTGTGTGTGTGTGTGTGTGTGTGTGTGTGTGTGTGTGTGTGTGTGTGTGTGTGTGTGTGTGCATTGTGTTTATGTGTGTGTGTGTGTGTGTGTGTGTGTGTGCATTGTGTTTATGTATGTGTGTGTGTGTGTGTGTGTGTGTGTGTGTGTGTGTGTTATTGCAGGTACGAGTTGGGGTGGTCCAGTCTGATTTAGCAGGTAGCACACTGTGAACACAGTCAAGGATATCAACATTTTGCAGTAAGTGCAGTCTTCAGACATTCAATGTTTCACTTTAAGATTTCCTTATATCCAGGAAGGAAGCCAAGCTAAAAAGAAATACGAGTTGTAAGCAACCTTTGAATTTTGTCCCTGCAAACAAGTCAGACTAGTTGTTGTTTGCATACTATGCTGTTCATTTGTTTAGGATTGGGGAGGAGGGAAATGAATACCTTCATTGCTAGGGCTGCTGCAGCTACTATTTGTACCTGCAAGCAGTGCTCAAATCCATGTCCCTGTAGATATTAATATCCACTGCAGACTGCTGGTAGTCTGCTTCCAGCTGTGGCAGGCATGGTGCAGTGAATTGCTTTTGAATGTTCTTTACTCAAATAGGCAGTAATTACAAGCTTAAAGAGGTTTAGTGGTCCAGTAAACTACATAATCACCCCTGAATTATCCCAGACTCATCAGTTGCAGTCCAGCAAGCTCAAGTCACTGTTTGCATGCAGTCTTTATTACATAGCAACCTAAGCAGCAGGTGTGGAACAGCAAGCATCCCCCTTAAATACAGCTTTCTGCTGGGGACAATGACCCCTAATGAGATATGGTTATACTCCCGAAGTAGTCTAACTGGGAAAATTAACATACGTAAAGGCAAGCGTCGGCTTGCAAGGCCCCAGCTAACATGAGGGGAAGCTTGTGTCAGTTTGATATTGTTTTCTGCTGTCTGTACTGAACATTGGTGTGCTCTATTTTGTGAAGAGGACAACATTTATTTCCATTTTCACAGCATGCATTCCTATACAAAGCAGTGCTGGAAGTGCACTGGTGAAACTTGTACTTTCTGTAATGATCTGGACACAAATTTAATTTAAAACGCTTCTCTAATGGAACTTGTACACAAACAGGGATGGAAGTGCCTTATCAATCGGTTAGCACTTTAGCCAGCCCAACATGTATTTTTGGTTAGAAACTTGTTATCCTGAAATAGCAGGCCCAGCGATTCTGTTTAATCTGTACCTCCTGAATGTGGCGTAGTGGTCAGAGCTTTACACAGATGGGGGGGGGGGGGGGGGGGGGGGTCAGTAAATTGTCAGTAAATAATGTAAGAAATCACGGAATCAGCATCAAACTGAATGAAACGGAATGAAACTGAGCTGAAAGGAGGCTCTATGACTGAAGTCGGTTCTGAAACATACTGTAGTGAGTTAGTGGATTGCAAGAGGACACCAACGACACGCTCGTTTATTTAAAAGCACAGTGGGTTCAGCACCACGAACAGCAACAACAGCACAGTAACACACCAGACAGCAACCAACTACCCACCGAGCGCTGCAGCGCTTATAGATATTCGCACAAAGCGGACCAACTGAAACCACCCAAAGTCCCAAACAGCGGGCAGTTCCAGGGCGGGCTGGTGAAGTGCCAAGTAGGTGCTCTAGCGAGTCGGGCTGTGTGCTAAATACACATGGCCCCATTAGCCAGTAGACAGTACTGTGTAATGCTATAAACAAACCCAGGTAGGGCAACACTTGGACAGAGCATCAGTGAACAGTTAAAGTGACGAGAAATAAGTAAACCCATATAAATAAAGCAAATTCAGATGACCGGTTTACACATTTTCTACAACACATCAGTATTAAAAACAGTACTTTCTTGGATTTTTTTTTTCTCTAATGAAAACATTAGAAACTGTTGTCACCAAACAGCGAATTTATGGATAGAATTACCTCCAATTATTTTAGCCCATGGCGTAAGGGCCATCGCACAAAAATACAATACATGAAAGTACTAAAAACTAACAGCTATGAATCGCTATATCGGGGAGGAAGAAGGCGTTGCCATTGCTCAAGTAAAACATTGATTTATCAAAACGTATCGCAGCTAAACATCACATTGCACAGGACTGTCAGCAGAAAAACAATATTAATATAAGACGTAATATAAAATCACTACTTAGAGTTGGCTTCTTCTGAAAGAAATGTGTTATAGATTGTTTTTTTCATTTTATCTTTGAGTATGTGCAGTGCCGAACCGTCCACTAAATAATATACGGGACTACCCGCTGCTCCAGGGGCCGGTTGTACTCTAATGAGAACAAAAAATGGGATTGGATCCGGGATCACTGGAGTCGGATCATGTGAAGGTGTTGTACTAAGCGGATCTGGATAAGGCTCCACTGATCCCTAATCTTGATCCAATTCTGGAGCTACACGTGGCGTATCTAGGAAAACTGACCAATGAGAAGCAAACATGTCTGTGTGGCACGAAGTTTAAATACCCTGGCTGTCAAGCCTGAGATCACAGTAATGTTACGAAGAAATGGCAAATAAAAAACAAATATATAAAAACATATCGATTATGCCACTCTTAAAAATGAAAGTGGGCACAAAAAAGCTTTAGATACATTTTTTATTTATTTTTTTTGTTCAAAAAATTTAGAGCCGATTTTTACCGAGACGACCACCTCGGCTGCCTCAATGTACACTACGCCCCTGATATAGGCCTGTGCTGATAAAAATTCAATATACGCCATGCACCACTTTTGTAATGTTAATCTATTGTGGTAAGTGAATCTTTGATCATATTCAGCCAGGGGGGAAAGAAAGAAAGCTCATTTAATAGCAAAAAAAAAAAAAAAAATGAAAAAGCCTGGCAGTTAAGTAGTTCATCATAACAAAAGTCTATAAGGCATTTTTTTAGGGAGGTTCTGTTCATTACATACCAGAGTTTAGCTCAAGGTCAGCTTATATTAATGCATTCAACTTTGCCGTGGAGGAGAGATGGAGGAAAAGGGATAAAAGAACTTCCGCAATTGTTCTCCCAACACATTCAGCCAAGTAGCAGAACATTGCCTTGATAAGGGGCATGTTGGAGATTTGCCAAGGCTTCTCCTGCCACATTTTTTGCACTGCCTTGTTTCCAGACTCTTGTAAAGTATAACCCATCAATTAATATACTCTTGACTTTTTTTCTTTTGTTTTTTTTTCCCCTGACATTTCTTTTCTCAGAAATGGCATCTACCGGCGTAGCTTTGTTAACTGTGGTTTCTCCTGTCCATTAGTAATCCAGGGGGTCTGACAATGGAGGAGTGCTGCCTGCCATTACAGTGCTCGAAGTAGAGACCATTTTGGTCGCCATGGTGACCTTTTTTCTCTGTAGGCGACCGTAAATATTAATTTAGGCGCCTTCAGGTGACCACCTTTCTGCTGGAAATTGTACATGAAAATGCAGACCAGTATGGTCAAGTCAGGTGGTAAAAATTTAAAGGCAGCAGCACAAATAAAGAGGAGAACAAGTCAACTTCTGAAAGGGAAGCACCCTCAACATCCGAATGTTCAAACACAACCTACAAAGCAGACAATCTCCATGCGTTTTCGTCAAACAGAACCAAACTGCAACAAAGCATATAAAGAGGATATGTGCATAAAAATGAACACTGCTTATTTTATTGGAAAAGAAGAGGTCCCTTTACAAAGTATCGCCGGAGTTGAACGGAGTGATGTCAACACTACCTATGCAATCTGGTTTACAATGACTTCAGGCTCAACATTACATTTTTTTCCCCCTCTCATTATGATCTGATATACAGGTGATGTCCCTAGCTGCTGCTGCAGAATACTTTGACTAGATTGTTGGTGTTCATTTATTTTTGATTAATTTAGAAAGTGCTTGTCTGGAATAATTCTGCATTTAGAAGCCAAATATTGTATGTATTAAGAAAAAAAAAAACATGCTTGGAGATGGACATTTTTGTTGTTTGTTACTTAATTATCAAGGTTAATCAGTTATACATTTATGTGGTTATTATTTTGAACAATACATTGGCGACCATTTTTTCAGGGGACCATGTAGAACAGGGGTGCCCAATCCTGGTCCTGGAAGGCCGATGCCCTCCTGGTTTTTGTTCAAACTGTACACTAAATTGATTAATTGGACCTATTAAGCTTCTAATAAGGGCTTGATTGGTCCAATTAAGTAATTTAGGGCACAGTTGCAACAAAAGCCAGGAGGGACATCGGCCCTCCAGGACCAGGATTGGGCACCCCTGATGTAGAAAAAAATAGGAGCCTGCAGGCTCCAAAAATAAAAAGCTAACTCTGAGCACTGCATTATCTCGGCGGCAGGCTCTGCTCAAGATAATTTTGAAATTTTCTGCAGCCGTTACCATGTGTTGCAAGAAAAAGCAGGGCAGCAAGGGAGGGAATGTTATTGATATTGGTTACAAGGGAAAATAAGATAGAGAAAGTGTATCACTGTCCTGGCATCCACAATTGCAGACAGTGGTGAAGATTTTGATAAAAGGAGTACATTTGGACAAGAAGTATCATTAAGATAAGAGGCTGGAAATTTTCCATCTGTGCTTCTGATGCCTTTTGCTTAGCATCAATGGACCCTGAGAAAACACTTGATCCCAGTTTCATTGCCAAGGAACTTCAGAACAAAAAACATATTTAAAAAATGGTTTCTGCTGTGACATTTTTAAATGCATTTAATTTAATAACATAACATTCTTCACAGGAAAGGAATTTGCTTCAGTTTTCACTCTGCCCCATAATTTCTGAGACGGGAAGAAGTGGTAATGGTTAAAATTGGATACATATTGTCACTGCTGGGTATCCATAGCAAACTATAATAAAGTGTGTATGACATTCTGTATTTTATATGGAAAGTGAATAATACACATGACCTATTTTAACACAGAAACATCTGTATATAAGCCTCCAACTAAAACCCCTTTCACACTGGCACGCTCCATCCGGGTCAGGACCCGGTGTCATGTGGGTCGGCTATGTGATTTCACATTGTTTTTGATAAAGCAGGGTTGACCTGGGTGACAGACACAAGGAAACAACGTGCGTATGAATCCCCCGGAAGCAACTTGTTACAGACGCTTCCATCCAAGCTTCTCTGGATTGAACCGTCGGCCCAAATGTTGATTAGAGCAAACGTTGCTTCATCCCTGCTGCAATCTGGCTCATGGTGTGTCTCTATCAACAAAAATATGGCTAAACAGAATAAACAGAAACGTTCCTTGCGGAAGTGAAACCTTCACGCAGGCGTGGCTGTTTGTTATTTCATCAGCTCATGAATGGCCATCATGCATTTTGTCTCGCTCAACCCGGGTCAAATCGTGTCGACCCACATCCTGAGGTGGATCACTGCGACAACCCAGATACATGGTTTCACACTACGTGGGATTGTGACCCGGGTAGCCAGAACCCGGGTCGGGACCCAGGTAGGAGAGCCAGTGTGAAAGGAGCTATAATAGTTACTTATTACAGAAATACACTGTCAAACATTGTGTTTTTGCTGTTTTTTATTCAGTAATTGTCCTATTTGTATATGACTATTATTTTTTTGGTTTGTTTGTTTTGTCAAAAGCTTGTGTGCTGGTTTCATTCTGAGAAGATGGCTTTGCTTTACAGTCTAAAGGTGTTGTTTTATGGCCTCTACTCATCCTTGAGGTGTTAATATAGATCCAAATGAAGCAGCTTGGAGAGCTGATGATCACTGCCCCCCCCACCCCCCCATCCCCCCATTAACAGTCCCAATCTATCACTCTGATTGTAATATTAAAATGTATTTGCCGTACTAATGCATTGCCTTTCTGCCTCTGGCCTCCTGCATATCCTTCCTCAGGTTCCCATCCGATTGATTGTTTGCGAATAATTAAACTTTTAAGAGATAATGGTATGAGGCCAATACACTCAACAATTTAAAGTGTCCAAAATATCCATTATTGGACAACGGTAAAAGTAACTCTGATGGGCTGAGGCGATTGTGGCTATGATGGGTGTTTGATAAGTGATATATAGACATTAAATATTTAAGCTGTAACTAGCCTGAATTGTGAGAGAGGAGACAGAGAGAGTGAGTAACCAACTTCCCCACTATGAAAACATGATAGGGGAAAAGTTGTTAGACAAAGACATCAATAATGGGTATAAATGCTTCGGAAAGGGGACTTGCAGTGATAGGCTGGGAAAAGGTTTTATTTTATTAACTTTCTTGGAAAAAACAGCAGCAGCTTTACCTTATCTTACACTTCTTTGCTATGACGTCTGGCCACATTTGTAGTGCAGGCCTCGCCGAGCCTGTGGGTGGGAAAGTAATAGAACAGTCAATGTTTGTGTTGTAGCACCGCCTACGGCGTGTTGGTTCATCGTCAAGTCATGGGGAAGTTGTCCATTTTTTTTTCTTTTTTTCAAAAGTACAATTAATTCTAGCAAAAGTTGAACTCTTGGGGCACTTACATTTGACCGTATCATAAATTTGAGTGGAGGGCAATTATTATTATTTTTTTTATAAAAGTTAAGATGAAAGAACTCATTTGATGAAGTCATGACTTTCATGTGATAAGAACAATTATTTTTAGTGTAGTAATGCTCTGAGCCAATAGTCAAAGTATTAAGTGATCAGATGACTCTAAGTAAACCATGCCTTAGGAATGTTGTTTTCTCACATTTTTAAGCAGTTACTTTCCTTACAGTGACTTCATTATTGAAATGGCTAAATTTATCCCAGTACAGTCTTTTGAAAACAAATCTTGAACACTAAAAATTGCTACATGGAGGCAAGACTTAGCCATTCCATTAGCTTGAGGCAGGATCGCAATTATAGTTTACTGCATGATATTAGACATGGTTTGTTCCAGTTACCTCAATCAGATCACATGAAAATGACAGAGAAGAATGATAAGAAAAAATACTTTGTTTTATAAAACTCCTAAGAAATATTTTTTTTATTAATAACTATACATGCAAGTATGCACATTATATAAATGAGAAAAAAAAATGTTCTGGGAAATTCCTGTAGTAGGATATTCTGTTACAATATTTAGCATTAGGTAACCCTATAGTTGCAGAATTTAGAAGCATTGTTTTATATTTTCCACTGGGACTATTTTGAAGGTGCCTTTTTACAACATTTTCGTACTGAATGTTGCATTAAAGTCGGTTGGGATAGCGCTTTTAAAATCCAAATATATTTTTTTCCTTTCTGATATTTTGCTGCATTTGTAAGTTAAAGTTTGCGTACATATAAAGCATTGGAAAAAGATCACATAATTCTAATTTCTGATGGTGGTCTAGGTATATATCTCTATATGTATATATTGTTGATTTATTGCAAAAAAAAGAATATACAATATCAGTGTTAATTTTTATTTTGGTACCATGTCTAATTTCACAAAGTATCACAGTTGAAAGCTTTGCAGGTTAACCATAAAATACAGTCTAGTTGCATTCAAGATTAAGCTGCCAACTTGGGAGGTGATTCAGTTTCCTGAGTTTTATGTTCTTGCAGCTTAATCTAGTGATGGTTTAGGAGGTAATGGTTTTATAGTGCTGGATCTGAGACACTGAAAAACAGCAAAGGGTTGACCACTGACCCATTTCTTGAAGAGCGTGGATGAAAATTGTCACCATGAAGCAGTTTATTGTGTTGATGTGGTATACTATAAAAACAGCTGCAAACAATGCAAATAAACAGTCCTTTAATTCTGCAAACCCTCTTTGAATTTTTTCCAAGTTGAAACTGCTCACTTGCTTAGGTTCTCAGCTCTCTTTTATGATATTCGATTGTAAACTTTCTGTGAAAACTACTTTGCAGGAATCGGTAGTTTTCACAATACAAATGGCATTAATAGAGCTCAATTTTCTTGTTATTCACTTCACGACAAGTTCTCTAAAAGGGACCACTAGTCCTATATTAATGTCTAAATATATATTTTTTTCAAAATTTGGTGGACTGTGTTGGGGGGTTAAGAAATAAATTTTCTGTGTAACTAATTCTGAAAATGGTGACATGAAAGCTACAGTATGCAGGTTTAACTAATCTATTACATTGTAAAAATGCACCTAATATTATAATTGTGGAATTATTCGCTAGGTAGCATTGCAAGACAGTGGAATGTTTTAAACTTATCTTCCGCATTCCATTCTCTAACCAATATTAGATATCACTTTTCCATCATGCATTCCAACCTTTGCAGCTAAGAAATGAGTGTGTCTAGAATACATTTGAGTGAGATTGTACAGCCAGTAATTAATGTAGCTGTTTCTACACTTCATTTAACTTTATAATTGGCTTGCCTTTTGCTGCCATTAATTACATGATTTTATATTCCATTAATGATTCTGGGAAAGAGAAACACCTCGGCTTTCACACTAATTAATGACTGCATTGAGACTTCTGCATTGCTGAGATATTTCATACTAATATTTTCTCTTAGCAAATTTCTCACATGTTTTTATTCCCTTATCTTTCAGCACCCTTACCCCTCAGAAGAACAGAAAAAGCAGCTGGCACAAGACACAGGTCTCACTATACTACAAGTGAACAACTGGTAAGTAATTTGGCTTTTGTGTTTACATGCAATCAATATGCCAGCCTCTGGCAACCTGCAGCTAATGATTTGAATGAATACAACACACCCTCATTTACTGTCAGCTCTCACTTGAAATCAGTTATTCTAGAGGGGATATAAGTTTATATACACTAATATGAATTCCCATCTAATTACCCCAACTCCCCTCCACACACACACACACCTCCTCCCTCCATTGAAATAAAAGCGCTGTTTCATTACCTTGCCTGTTAAAATGATCACTTGAAAAGAAATTATACAACCTCCTAACAAGGCATAAAACCTAAGAAGGCATGTTTTGTTTTATGTAGGGGTCTACTTAAATCGCGGTAAATGTACATATTTATCGCGGGTAGGTTATGGAATACAATTAGGATTTTGCAGACATTTCGCGGACCAAAGTAGACAATATTACAGAGCACTATAAAAGCCTAAAAATAGTGGTACTTGCTTCCTTACTAAAACAGAGTGCTGTCATTTGTTAAAGGCAAGCATGCAACATCCCCCAGCAGTTGCTGCGGACAATCTCTGTCTGGTGTGGACTTGCCCATACATTGAGATTGCACGTTCTGCATCCACTGAATTGGCAGGAGGTGTAAGGCAAACTTTGCCATGTTATACAGATGTGGAAATCGATTAGAAACAGTTCCAAAACTCAGTTACCCAAGGGCATCTGGCATACTTTAATAAAAGCAATATATGCAGCACGTTCGTTGTCATGTTATTTGTCCCATCCAATAATGAATTTTCTTAGTATTGAGTCAAAACAAAGTAAACGTGCCTATTCGGGTCTAAAATTCTAACTGTGTTTAAAAAGTAAGCAGGTTGTTTGAAGCGAGGTGGCTGTGCTAGATCGTACCTGTAGTACTGATTTAACTTGGCTACAACCGACAGGAATACTTTCTGTCTGCGTTGACTTTCCAGTTTGTTTTCTGAAAGCTGTTTATTTTACATTCTGTTCAGCAGCCTCTGTAGTAGTCTTTCGTTTAATGTGTGATTCTGAAGCTAAATAGTGATCGATTGTATTTTCTCCAAAGACACATTACAATTACCTCCATCTGCAGTTTCTTTAGGTTTTTAATTTTTTTACTCTGTGTCCATTTCTGGTATTTTACCTCCAATGCTGAAAACTAGATTTTAGCAACCTAAATCAAAACAATGCAGCACTGACTTTGCCCCACCCCCTAGTGTACAGTACAGGTCACAGAAAAGCCAGTACAGACGCACTGATAGGCTGATTAAAACATTGTTGTCATTTGAACAGTAAACAATACCGTTAACCGCTTTGGAGTATTTATTTATTTTTTTTAAATGTTATTTGTCTAAGGACTTTTTTTTTTTTGCCCAAGTGCAATACACACAGGACGGCGAAGGAATAAAAAAAAAGCCTATCTACAGAAGAAAGATACGTAGTTTGTGTTGCTTGCGCTGTGCAGTAGTTCATTTAAACAAGGTTTCTTTATTTTGTCTCTCTCCGTACTTGTCCGGTATGCATTCGCCCCTAAAAGCGGTGAATTTCGCGGTGACCCCTCAATTTCCCAATTTCCGCAAAATCGCGATTTCGCTAGACCCGTAGTTATATGGTGTGACACTGTAATACAGTAAAGTTCCAAATACTTATGCCACTGACTACCTTATCGGAAAAGGATATTGAAACCCAACACCAGATATAACTGAGTGTATCTAATTAATTGCCCAAATACTGCAGATAAATGTTTACTGTGGGAAACTCCACTCTTTGATATGAAATAGCGGAACATTTTCAAAGCACGCCGAAACTCCGGTAGAAGGTTCCCAGTGTTGAGATTTTTCATTCAATAAGTGTCAGAGATTAATATTGCTAAGGCTCTGATTACACAGCCTAATCCATTTTGGCGAATAAACTGGGCCTTGATATATGCATCACTTGCATTAACAAACCCTGCTCGGATATAGAGACTAGGGGCCAATGGGACAGATTTCAGATATATTAAACCCCATTACAGAAAATGTAATTTCTGTCAACACTGTATTGTTCAATTTAGTACCTTGGAGATGACTAGCTGCTTACAATATATTTGCCTTTGGAGGATTAATTTACAAAGTGCACTATCTGTTGGACACAGGCAGACTGACATAAGGGAAGCTTGTTGGGGTTATCAATTTCTATGACCTTACAACAACCCATGGGAGCAATTTTTCAGCTGTGTTAGACAGGGGTCTGAAGTCAGTATGTAACGAGCCATATTATCACTCTTTTTTAAAATATTTCAATGCTTCAGTGTGAAGCAGATCAAGGCACCACAAGCCTACAGTGATATGGTAGCAATGACTATACAGTATAATCTAGGGGGTATTAGCTATTAAACCTTCATGCAGGGATATTTGTGCCTATAGTTTTTTTGCGTGTGTGTGTTTTTTTGTTTGTTTTTTTTCTTCCAGAAATAACACATTTACAGCTACAATCCAGTGTGGATTTATAGCAGAATCACTAAAACTGGTGCCTCCTTGGCGACCCTAAGCAATGCAAAAAAATTTCAGTTGTTCCTCATAATAAAACCAAAAGAGAACCAACCCATTATTTTCTACACTGAAGACAAAAAGCTTATTATTATATTACTGAAAGATAGTTGATATTGCCTAAGGCATTTCCATAAGCTTCAGTGATGTAGTCACATAACTTAATTGACTTTCTGCTACCAAACTTCCTGTAAACTCTGTGATGCCATTGACCTGCGAGAGGCTTCCCTGAATCAATGAAATCATAATTAATTTTTTTTTACAGGTGTTTAATCCATACCTGACACCAGGCTTCTTTGTTTAAACATATAGTAAAACATGTTCCATTTTTTCATTTTGTTATTTGAGGTTTTGTGTCTCTTAAAATTGCAGCTGCCTGCCCAACTCTTTGTTGCTTGACGGAATAACACACAAATCATTTAAAAATTCTGGATATATTAATTTATTTAGGGTGCTTGCTATGTAACTGTTTCCTAAAAAAAACTCAGCACAGCCCAGATCCTTTCTCCAGTCTCCCAAACTTGTTAACACACATGTACATTTTGTATTATTAATGATGAGGCCCTGTAAATTACTGCTGCTGAGATTAAATAAAAATGCTAAAGAGTAGACTGGGTGCAGATTACTCATAAATTATTGGGAGCAACACAGCGTGTGGGAATACATGAAATGTGTATAAAAAATCACAAACGTATGTTGTGTAGCCTAGTAGTTGGCCTGCTTGGGGTGGGGCCTGCTGGTCAGCTTTTCAGAGGCGATGAGTAAAAGGAGCATGGAATGATGGGAATGAAGGGGGAGTCTAGCATGAAATTTGATTTCACTGAATCTTTGAACTGGCAAACTGCTCCCAGGTACTTGTTTCAGGTTATGTCCCTGTCAAAGAAAAGAACCAGTTATTGAAAAGTGTGAACTGAATTGTATCGCCGCTTGTATCTAATCACACTTGATAAAAAGGTTTTGCGCTGTATACATACATCTTTTATTTGGCTTCAGCTATCAAGTATTTACAGGGAAACAAATCAGTTAATGAGGTTGGCAGCAGTTGATGCTCACTGTAGTTTTGTTTTTTTTTCAGAGTGCAAATAGCCCGAAGTATACATAGTTTTATTAAAAGGGGTGTAGATTTACTACATGGTAGCAAAGTCCAGTGTATTAATTGTTTATAGTTCTGGAATTATTAATTTAGTGTGGTGGTGTTTGTCTTTGATCATGTTCATTGAGAAGGTCAGTTTCTTTTTTTCCCCTGTTCAGCAGAAATCACATGAATACAATGTGGCAGTCATGACAATAACGATCACACCCAGAGCCACTTGTGTCAAGATTTTTCAACACCTTTACTAAAAAAAAATGTTAATTTTTTTCTATTGATTTTGTATTGCTACAAACACAGAACAGAACAACTGAATCAATGGTTATGCAAAAACAAAACACTCCTCCCAATTAAAATGTTACAGTTTTATTTTACACACTGCTGCCAGTTCTGGCACCTGAAATAATCTGTTCTTCCAAACTAAGTACAGTACGATTTAATATTCCCACATACAGCAGCAAAACAAAACCTTGCGATGCAGTTATCATAGCACTGTGTTCTCATCTAAATATTACAGATCTCTAATCCAAGTAATTATGTAGCAGCTGAGGTTTCGTTGATCACTGCTGCTGCTCCAGATAAAAATTTAATTCTTCAAAACACATCATTGGATTTGGCTCATGGAGTGGGCTGGCCTTGGAATCACATCAGAGAATCTTTTCTGTTTGTTCGAAAAAAAAAAAAAAATCTCAGTTCACTCCTATTAGGTATAGCTAAGGCTACGATTTTGTCACAGAGGTCACGGAAATTGTGAAAATCGTGAATTTGAAAAAAAGTCTGTGAAATCTTGGAAATGGATGTAAAAACACTTGATTAGGCGCTTCCTTTATTTCTTTTAAAAATGCAGTATGTCATGCACTCAAAATACAAATCTGTGAGTATCTGTAAATTGTTTGGTTGATGCACACAGCATTTACGTGTAGCTATAGGTCAGCAAATGAGATAGGAGAGCGAGCAAGCATGTAAATCAGTGACAGCTAAAAAAAAATGTGAGTGAACTGTTTTCTGTAAAGACAGAAGAACAAATGCATCAGAGAACAAAAGTTTACCAGCTTACAGAGGCTTTCTTTACAACATGCTGTTTGTTTCAGAATCGTGGAAAAGTTTATTGAAGCCTGGTTCATACAGTACTTCTGTTGCAGTTGAATGCGATGCGTCAGACGCAGACAGCTAAAAGCTGTGCAGCTTCACTATTATCCCGTACTATTTTCCGTTCCTCAAAGAGCTTTCCAAAAAAGACGCACAAGACAAGATTGTAGATTACGTAATTCCGACTTTTCTGATATAAAATCAATTGGGGTTCATCGGGTTTTACGTATTGTCCATCCTTTTTTAATAATACTCTAAAAGATGGTGTTTAAACATCAACACCAGATTGCTTTGTCAATAAGGCAATATGTCTGAAAAGCAGGAAGAGCAGTTTTATGAGTGTGGTTGGCTACTTCAGATAATTCTCAGCTAAGTGTGTTTCCGTTTCTGTACTTGTTAGTCTAAATCCAGAAAGGAATGGAGAACAACACAAACATCAATCACTGGAGATTTAATTAGGTTGTCTTTTTGACTGCATATTCTATTTGCAAAGTAGAGTCTTGAAAATAGTAAGGCATTAAAGTTGATTGCATACAATTTGGAAAGTAAAATTACATTTTGATTTCATTTACCTGCTTTTAGTGTCTGTCATTTTATGAGAATAAAGAAATAAATAAATAAATCATTAATTAGGTTATTTGGGTGCTTTGACACAAGTTAATTTTTTTGTTGTTCATTGTCCACAGCAGATCTCAGATGTCTGAAAGGTGTGTTTTGGAGTCACTTTGAGTTTAACTTGCCCTGTAGCACCCATTCATATCCCTCTAAATCATATATATTTTTTAGACAAAATACACCCCAGCCCTGGGGATATGGGGAACAATAGGGATATTGATACAAAGAACAATGAGACAGCTTTTGTGTTCAAGAAATTTAGCATTTTATTTTTAAAAAAAGAACATTCACGAAAATCCATTAATAGCTTATAGTTCGTTTTACAAGCCTGGGTTTGGTCCGTTCTTGTCCACGTTTTCTGGAGTGTTTGCACACAGTTTGCCTCTCTGGTATTTAATGCTTGCACAGACCTGATCTCCACCTATATTGTGTCAACAACATCTGAGCAGCAGTGTGGTGTTCCTTCACCATTCAGAGCTGCAGAGACCTGGGCCTGTGGCGACCCCGTCTCTCGCTTACTTCATAAACTTGCTGCATAAAACGGACGCCATTTTTGTGAGCTTTGGAAAAAAAAAAAAAAAGAGTAGAGCCAGAGGCACATAACAAAAATTCTGAGAAGGGTTCCAGTCTTTACATTTCTTAAGTACTTCTTGTGGATTAATCAAGGATTAGGATACCGACATAAAAGTAGAATTTCTTGAACGTGAGTACGCGATTTTTGTGGTGCTCTTGATAGAACAGTACTATTCTTAAATTAAGAGGAGGCTGCTTGTTAATTGTATACGTTTATACATAAGTGCATTTGATTTATGGGGTCTTGGTACTTCAGGAAAAATATTGCATAATGAAAAGAGAGTTGTAACAGGCCATTCTGTTAGTTATCTGTTCACCCTATTCAAGCAGTGTGGCACTTTAAAATAAAGCTGACCAAATTACCTTGACAATTACCAAAGTAGGATTGTTTCTATTAAATTACATTTTTCTTCGTGGAGAACCTTTTTCTTCATGGAGGATCAAAAATAGTATTGTCAAACTGTTGACTTCATGGGGAATTAAGCTTAGAAGCACTATATTCATGTCATCCATTAACTTGATGGAAACACTAATTATGATTATAAACTAGGATGAAAAGAGAAACTGTTCAAGTATTGTATATAATAATATGCCAAAAGTGGGCTATTCTGCCATTCAGTAATCTTTATACAGGCCTGTAAGTCTGTATACAGTGAAGGGCCTCAAAGGTGTCTAAGCTTTGGCTTCCAAATTTGGTCAAAGCCAAAAACAAATGCCATATTTGAATATGCCTATTCTGGTGTACAGTGTAGAATAACATTTATCCGGTTGCTGGTGTCTGCCCAAAGTCTGTGTTTATCTTCACTTATCCAATACTAAGCAATTTGGCTACGTTAAAAAGATGCTGTGCACTGGGGCCTGTGTCTTACTTGTACTGTACAGATGAAGGTTACATAGTTTTGAAAACCCTGTGCCAAATAGAAAAAGAAAAAAAAAACGTTGGTGACTTGAATCTCAAATGATCCAGAAGAAGCAGAAAATGTAACAAAAAAAACTACACAGCAGCCCAATTGCGTTAATCAAGCTCTAGATTAATTTTGTTTGCCTTCCAATCAGTGGCCTATTTGGACGCACACTGCATGTGTGTAGTGTAATTTATGTGTGTGTGTACATAGTGGACGGTCATCCAGGCGTTTACTTTTTGAATGTGTTATACTTTGCAGAGCCTTGTACACAGCCAGACTCTTTGACAAATGTTCCACTTCCGACAAAGGGGGTAAAATTGAGCCTAATGAAAAACTTACTGACTTCTATGACTGAAGGCATTGCTGCTCTTTGAGAAATTTCCAATATTATGTTTCTGAAGTGGGCAGAGAGCAGTGCCTGTGCCCTCTTTCCAGCTTTTACAGATGATGTATTGCAGCCCTGGTCTGTCTTCATCTTGAAGAGGAGAACTAAACGGAGTAATATTTGCCAAACATGACTTCATATGAATTGACTGAACTACAGTAACTTATTTTTTTTATATTCATAAGTACTGTACTTTAAGGCCTCATTTCAGTAAATGTAGCAAGCAAGCAACACTCAATCTGATTTGTTCAGCTGTGGATAATATGCCATAATGAAAATGAGTTATTTATTTATATTTGAACCCTTTCATCCTGAATTATTTTTGTCGAGCTGATGTGAATGTGAAATTAAGTTATACAATTAAAAAAATAACTCCTTTATTGAGTATACATGAGAACAGGACAAAAATATGTTTTACATATATTTTGGTAAATGGGACTGTGATAGTGTGCCCTGCCCCTGTGTGTATTTCGTGTGTTATGTTGCGTGTGTGTGTGTTAATGTTGGTGTATAGGTATTGGTGCACAGGATATAAATGGGTCTGTGTAGCACGAGTGATTTAAAATATATAATTGTATTTAGACACGAGGATGGCACAATCTCTTCACGTGCAGATTAAAAGGGGTATTTGTATGTGAGCACAGGGAAGTGCACAAATTAGTTCACGTGCAGATGTACCGAGATTCCAAATTGAATGATTGATTAGCAATCGAGTCTCGGTACACCTGCATAAAAGATGCAGTGTTTCAATCACTCGGTGAGTGTTCAAGGCGAGAGAACGGGAGAGAAAGTCGGGAGTAAGCTTTAAAATAATAATACAATTACAATTGCCACACGTGCTGAATTAGATCAGCGCGATACTTGTTTGTTTAGTGTTTGTCCCGTTTGTGAGTTTCGTTTAGTGTTAGTACGTTTTGTTTGTGTATTTATTTTGGCCTAAAGTGCCGTGTGCTGTTTTTGTTTAAATCTTTTATTTCTTTGTGTGTTTAATAAAACACTGAGCGCCGCAGTGTCTCAGTTTCACCCGCCAGTACTGCCTGTCTGTGTGTTCCTTTCTGGCCTGATATCACCCCTACAGCCAGCCTGTTCACTGTAAGGGTTAAAGTGTATTTATTATTATTTAATTATTTTCAAACAAAATACATTTTTTTTGAGATTTCAGTTGTAACCATTGGCAAGTGGTTTGTATAGGACAAGAGTCTGAAGACAAAAGTGTTGAATGACAGGCTGTATATTCATTAAGGAGATACAAAGGTCATTGGATCATTATGAGCAATGCGGCTTGTTTTTACAGAGTGTTGCAGAGGCCCCTAGATGATCTAGTAACTCTGTAAAGTTAACTTTAGAGGAAGTTCATACATCTTTTAATGGGAATGTTTGACTTGGTTTGGTGACTTGAACTATGGGGGGTTGAGAGGTAATGGCCTCCCACTGTGAAAAAACAGTTCTTAATGCAGCCAAAGGGATTTGGGTGGCCCTTTGTTGTTTTTACCAAAATCCCCTTTTGATTTCACTGTTTTCTTTAGGTATCAAGATATACAAGAAAATGTTAAAGGTGACGTCCATATTGTGTTTCAGGATTAGAGAAAATTGATTATGATCAGTTCTGACAGAGAGATAACAGTCTTGATGTATCAAAAGAATAGGACAGGTGCTAGAAATGTAAGGCAAGGCCATTTACTTGCTTATATATTTAAACTATTTAGAGAGGAGAATACATTGAAATGTGGTATTTTGCTTAAAACTGCTGTGCAAAGCTTAACAATTTTAATGAACACGTGGCACTTTTAAAAGTCTTTAATTTTCCCCACTGTTTAAGTAACCTTTGTCAAAAACAACTAAATAAAGGAACCTCTGAAAGTTCATAATGGTCTCTGTAGCTTACTCCAAACATCGTCAGCTTTTCTTCCTTGTAATTTCCTCCTGATTGTTTAAACGTGTGGTACAGTAAAAAAAAAAAAAAAAAAAAACTAAACAAAAAAAACCTTGATGTAAATTGGCTACACCGTACAAAAGCATTTCTGAGTCTTTATTAAGAAATCATCATTGCCAAACAGTATGGCTACAGCAAAGAATTACCAGTTCCAAATGTGTTGTTTTACACAGCTTTCTGTTACTATTTTCTATGACTATATTATCCACATATCATTCAATACTGTAAACATTACTGTCAGAATATGCAACGCAATTACTTACATCTTAATTGTAACCCACTTGAAATCCTACCCACTTGAAGAAAATGCAAAGAAGTAACAAGACTTCACTATTGCACCAATACTAAATTCTTTTTTATTTATAAAACAAGGGTCGCTGTGATCATAAACTCTAGCCTTTCTCTAGACAGGCTTTGTGACTCGTATGGTAGTTAACCATGTATGTGGTGTATCAGTGTACAGTACAGTCCTGCTGGCCACTCATACCCATGCAGATGGTTTAGTTTGAGCTGATTAAAATGGTGAAGCAGGGAGTGAGGGGAGGCGGGAGGTGTGGGGGGTGTAAATGGAATTTTCACAGCAAACAGCTGGACCAGTTTATTTAAACAGATACAGGGTTTAGGAGATGACCTCAGATT
Organism: Acipenser ruthenus; assembly: GCF_902713425.1. Taxonomy (NCBI): domain Eukaryota; kingdom Metazoa; phylum Chordata; class Actinopteri; order Acipenseriformes; family Acipenseridae; genus Acipenser; species Acipenser ruthenus. The sequence goes on along the minus strand of NC_081193.1, from coordinate 70,050,156 downwards.
GACACTGTAGGGGGAGGAGCAAAAATGACATTTTATTACTTTGAACAGAGAGAAGATGCTGTTGTTTATAAATTCTCCCTACATGCATGTCAACATGTGGTTGAATTGTAGAATAAGTATATATAGGCTAGGCTGAGAAACAGATCAATAAAGTGCTCATGCTCAGCTAGTGGAGCCGATTTGCATTCACTATCATTGAAAGCTTTGATTGACTGCATAGTTCAAATGACTAGGCGAATGCTAGGCAAGTTGGGGAGCTGCTTCAGATTATTATTGTGCTTTGTACATTTTAAATGCCTGGAGTCTAAATATTTTGTGGTATCAGTTGTCAATGAGACAAACTTAAAGGAGTGGTAATGAAGGCTTTAAAATCAATGTTCTTATTTGCACTAGTTATATTATCACTGGTCTCCTTTTTTTTTTGGTTGAAGGTGGTGATTTTGATTCTTTGATTGTATTTTATACTTCAGAATGGAATATGCAGATATCAGACCACACTATAGATGAAAAGAAGTTCTAACTCATTGCAATGGACTATCTTATCTGTAGTATTGTTTTCTAAGTGAAGAACCAAAAGATTCTGAGACAATCAAAGTGGGACCAGTAATATATTTAATAAAGCTATAAAGATATATATATATATATATATATATATATATATATATATATATATATATATATATATATATATATATATTTGTTTTTTTTTAAACTTTGGTTACCACCTCTTTAGAGAAGGTGTTGACAATGGTTCAAAAGTTAGAATTAAAGTGAGTAGCTGTACTGTATTGATGTTTGCTGAAAATTCTCCACAAGTGCAGGTACAGAAAGAAGTGTTTAGTCCACAGGAAACCTCAACTTTCAAAGGTATCCTGCAATGAGAGGAATGTAGGAAAGCCTAGTATGTCTTGGGAGTGTTTGCATTTACTGTATATGTGTGTGTTTTATATTCTGCATATGTGGGGGGCTGGATTGTGAGTTTGCACTGATGAACTGTGCTTGCGAGATTAGATGCTTCATATGCATTTAGATGGGCACAGTGAAAATAACCTTTGTTATCTTCAATCCAGATCTTTCCAGTGATAGTTACTAAATTATTCTCTAATTGGTCACGCAACAAAGGCAGTTAATGAAAAAATAGATTTTTCATTTTAATTGCCTATTCACATTTGCAGTACACCTGTGCGTATAATGAGGATGGAGCATTAACCGCCCAGTTCGGCGAGCAAGATTGCAGTCATTTCCAGTTAAGAATAGGAAAATGTTTTAATAAATTGTGAAAAAGTAACAATGCATTTTAAAGAATAGTGGCTGAAAAAGAGAAATGCGGCAATTCTTTGAAAATAGTACCCTATTTCAACAGTCTGCAGAATAGTACAGCTTATTGTGTCAAAGAGACGAAGAAACCGAACAGAGCATAAACATGATCCTTGAGCGAGAAAGGTCAGGAAAAGGTGAACTTTTACCCCTAATGAAGGATGCAGCTTTGGTTGTTTGCATGAGTTTCTGCTCCCTTTGACCATCTTCTGAACTCTCAGTTATGTGGTGTGTGCTTGACCCACAGAACAGAGTGCAACCCTATATATCACCAAAGCCTTTTTTTATTGTGCATAACTTGTCCTTTGTTTTCGGTGGTGCATCTGGTCTCAGATATGTTAAAGATTCCCCTAGAAGATTTCTGATTCCATTTCGTAGGCCTGGCTGGTTCCACAATAAAATCCAAACTGGGGAGGTCATGAGCTATACAGCACTGACCTCCAGTTGACCTCAGACTTACATAGAGTAAAAAAAAACAAGAAAGCAATAAAAGGAATGCTTTGCTGTGAACTCCCCCAGCAGTATGAGCTGGTGGTGATAAAACTCCAGACATTCCCTCATTTGATGGTGTCCATTTTTTTTTTTGTAACTGGACATTAAAATAGAGAAAGGATTGAAAAGAAAGGGGGAAAGAAGAGGGCTGGTATAACTGTAATGTAAACACTAGACAAAAGATAGATACTTCACTAATTAGGCAAGCCAGCAGATGCCCATATGAACATCTTTCTTTGTCCGTCCGTACCATTTCCCCCTCTGCTCCCACCTTCCCTCCCCCTTTTTAGCCTGAAAAGAGTAGCATGGCTATTGTTTCCTGAAAAGTCTACTAATTCCCCCTTCAAAAGATGAAATGGAAATATCCAACTGTGGTAAAAGCTGGAGGACATAAATCAAGTCAGAAACCCTGAGCTTGCACTACCAAAGGTCACAAGAGGTTGCAGAATTGTTTTAGAGGTTTTTAGGCTTAGCAAGACCAGAATAGCCTAATGGTAATAGGAGGAAGGTGGTGGAGTTTTAGGGAGAGAAGAAGCTATAAATATGTTTTTTTCCTTGTAAATGAGACCCTGATACATTTATATATACATAAATAATAAATGACACCATTTTCTTTTGTTTTTTCATTTTTTTTCAGGTTCATTAATGCAAGGAGAAGAATAGTTCAACCCATGATAGACCAGTCCAATCGAGCAGGCAAGTCCCCAATAGTAACTGTATTCAAGTCTCGCAGGCGAAAACCATCATCAAGCCATTTACCGGGAAGTCCTTTTTTACCTGGTAAATACACTGCCAATGGAGGCTGGGAGTGACTGACAACTAAAATAAAATAAAATAAATAAATAACAACACTAATCATTTTAACTTTTTAAGTAAAGTGTTTTAAATAAAGAACCAATAACTGAATTTAAACTCAGCTAAGCTGAGCTATTTGTTTCATTTTTTTTAAACCAAAAACAAAGCAAAACAACAACAACAAAAAACATGAATGCGACTTTTATGAGTTTTCCTTCCCAGCTTTTACTCTCTGCTACTATGACCACTCACTCCCTGGTGCATGGCTTGGTGTGGAATTGCTGTAAACTTTATTACCTGTCATAAGGGCACAGGGGTCAGCGTTGCTTTTGGGACTCAGTAAAGTTCAAAGGCACTCACTGAGGTAGAGCTGGTGTGCTTCAATAACCCAAAGCAGCTTATTTCTGAAGTTTTTTTTTTTTTTTTTATTGGATGGCTAAAACCTGGATTGCAAGTAAGTAATAGTTTTGTTTTTTTTTGCTGACATTTTTTGAGGTTAGTGGACATACTGGCTTTATACTAATGCGATACACTGGGTATCTGGAACCTGTATAACTGTATGCAACTTGTAAACGGTAACATGATGCTGTTTTAATGACCTTAGGTTGTTTTTTGCAATCACATGATGCACATAGAAATCTGATTCTGCTCTTCTGAGCTTTTTGCCTTAAGCAGAGTTTTAGCATGACTAGTTATTTTCAGGGAAAACAGCATATATGAAAAAAATACAATATTATACTACTGTATAGGCTACATTATTATAGAATGCATGAATATGTGTATTGATGCAATTAATAGGGGGACTGTATTATTTATTTATTTATTGTCAGTACTGAAGAATGCTTTATTTGTTTTCATGTGGGAGAAGTCACTGTATTGGGCATGTGGTAACAGAGATAAAGACTTTGTCTGCTTGATACTGTTTCTCATGTTTTCACCTCAGAGTCTACAATTGAGCATTATGGAATATAATAATTGAACCATCTTTTTCAGTAGCATGTGGGGGCTGTGATCTAGACATGCTGTTTGTTAAAAGATTAATTGATGTTGAATTTTAATGAGTCAATTATCTAACCGTTGTCGCATTCCCTATTCCAGTAAGTCAAGGAGCACCCTACAATCCAGACGGACAGCCGATGGGAGGTTTTGTCATGGATGGCCAGCAGCACATGGGAATTAGACCACCTGGTAAGAAAACATCTTATTTATAATCCCCTGCCTCCCTTAATCTTACTGCATAGGGCTGTGTCTTCACCCACACAGGTAGTTCACTTAATCTTGCACTGCACTTACTGTCATGCTTTGCCTTGCCTTGCCTGTCTTCTTTGGACTTGGTAATTGTGGAGGGCTAACCTATCTGGCCTCTTGTTCTGAAGGGGAATACAGAGGTTTACCTCCTGTATCTTCTTCACTTTTTTTTCTTTTGGCTCTTTTGGCTGTTTGCTCATCTTCTGGCATCTTCTTGATTTTTTATCTCCCTTTTAGGACCTATGAGTGGAATGGGCATGAATATGGGCATGGAGGGGCAATGGCACTACATGTAACCTTCACCTAGTTAACCAAACGCAAAGCAAGGGGGAAGTAAGTACAAACAGGGTCTTTGTTACTGTGTTATTATTACTACTACAACTACTACCACGGGGTGCATATTTTATTTAGTTTTTTGGTATAATTCTATATGTTCTTCCTGCCCATGGCTTCATGCTTGTTCACTCTTCCTTATTTTCCATTTTTCCTATTTTTTCTTCCTCCTTTTCAGGTGAGAACATTATTTAAGCTTAGAGTTACAGAGCCATTGCCAAGTACAGTTACTCTGTGTTTTACTATTGCATATTACTGACCAAATGACAAAACAAGAAGCAGCCAGGGGAGGGTGGGGGGCAGAGGGGGAGGGTTGGAAGAAGAGGGGGGGTTACTATAGCAACAGACTGATTGGCAAAATGTAAGCAGTCTGCAGCAGTGCAAGGAGAGGAAAGAGCATGTCCCCAAAGTGTCATAAATCTGTTTTACCACAGTTGATGCATGAGTTACATTAATACACTAACCTAGGAGACACCAGCAAAAAGAAAAACAGAGACTGTTTATAGGCAAAATAAATACCAGCATACATTCAAACATATCTGCCGTAATTTGAAATGTATTGAATGGACCTATAGATCTTTACTTTATTCCCATTTTGTCCGTCCATCATAATAGGATTACTTATGGCAAAAGGGGAGAAAACAAAGTAATGCCAAATAAAGGTGTGCGCAGCGGGGTAGGGAGCTTAGCCCAGGCTAATTGACTATATCCAAATTAAATATGCCATCACTAGCAGTGTGACAAATGGATTTGACTTATTCAGTATACAAAAATAGAGATCATTAATTCAGCTTCAGTAGAAGGCCTTGTGAAGCAAGCTCTGCAAGAATATCCCTGTTTTTCTATCGTCACCCTTAAGCAAAAATATGCATTTTTCATGCATTTTCTTATTTATTTATTGAAATCCATATTATGATTTCAAAGCAGTCCATAGAATTTAAACCATGTCACGTATTACATATAAAAAAGATTGCAAGTTATTGTCTATTTTCAAAAGCTCCTTTTTCAGCATCATTGTTGTCTCTTATAATGCTTTAGCTGTATTCACTTGCTCACTGAATTCTATAATTGGGCTGTATTTGGAATCAAAGATCAGAATGACAAAAATCTCACCAAGCTAGGGAATGCGGCAACCTTATTGCTTCATCATGGACATTTCCTAGCCTGGCTAATTCAAATATTGTTCCTTTAGTTTCTAGGTCAATTAAATGTAAGTGATGTGTTATATGCTTCATGACCAATTAAATTAATAGGTTATTACAACAAATGTTATCATCTTATTTGATTAAGGGTCTGAGGGTACATTTATATTTTATAAGCAATTTTCATTAGTTCAGAGATGTTCCTTAAGGCTAGATTAAGCAGCTATTTGCTGAGGAGCCTCGAGACCTGAATTGAAGGTGTTTGTAGCAGTCACAGTGCAGCAGTACTTAAAACCAAAGCCAATGAAACCTACTTAACAAGAGCGTTATGCTTTCTACCCTTGACGATTATGGAGCTTATAGTTCTCAGAAACAATACACTTGTCAGTTCCTATAAACCATAGCAATCCATGCAGAAGACAGAGACCCTTTGAAAGCAGGATTATTGTTTTTTGACTGTATATTTTTTTCTTTCGCTCCAAAAAAAAAAAAAATAGCCAAGGGTCTACACAATTTAAATTTGAATTTCCAGACAATAGTGATCACAGCAAAACAAATAATTATGAACATATTGATTTTTGTCCCTCTGTTTGCAAAAGGTCTTAGGTATGCTTTAGTAAGCATGCTTAGTGACCCCAGTTCTCCTTGGCACCATTGTAGGCCTTTGTTTAAGAAATCAACTCTCCAATTATGAAGCACACGTTTGTTAATCTTTCACTGGGTCAAGATCTATTTTTTTTTTGTCTCAAACTTTAATTTTGAGTAATACAAATGATGACTGGTGTTTTGGTCAGACATTCTCAACACAAACAGAGAGAGAGAGAGAGAGAGAGAGAGAGAGAGAGAGAGAGAGAGAGAGAGAGAGAGAGAGAGAGAGAGAGAGAGAGAGAGAGAGAGAGAGAGAGAGAGAGAGAGAGAGAGAGAGAGAGAGAGAGAGAGAGAGAGAGAGAGAGAGAGAGAGAGAGAGAGAGAGCAATTGAATCAAACGAAAAGCCACTTGGGTGTATTTAAGTTCACAAAATTATGTGCTATCAGTGTTGGTGTGTTCCAGACGCTTATTTAATTCATGGCTATTCTTTTAAAATAAATCATATCAAATAAACTATATCATATTGGTGCTGATCTGACAATGCTATAAATGACTATTATTAATACAGAAGGAAGGATATCCTGTTGCAAGATACCTTACTGATAAATGTTCAGTTTTAATACACTAAAGAGAATTGTGTGCACTGTTAAAATATTCTGTTTTTCATAACCTTGCCACACAAAGATCACTATTTTCAGTATCTAAACAGTGGTAGTATTTAGACCTACTCCTGTTTGGATCAATAAATATTAAACCCTATATCACTTAGCTACACAGTGCATTATATTTCAATATGGTTTCTTCTTCAAATGAATATATTATAAATGGATTGGGCAGAGTTAGTGATTTCTATAAGAACAGTCTGTTTTTTGTAAATAACGCAATGGATACAAATACATATGTTTCTTATAATAATCGTGACAACTGCTTATTTGTTTCTGTATGTATTATACAGGAAAAGTAGAGATAGGCAAAATGATTGAATAGTGTGGCTAGAATCAAGTTTGATTTGTTTATCCTTGAATAGTTTGGGGATTTCTAGTGGCCATATATTGTAGTTGCACAATTAATATTTAAGGACATTTCCACATATCTCTTAATTCAGCTGGTGCATTGTATAGACACTGATGGTTCCACCTAGAGGCTGTATCTGTAGGCTGCCATAGACTAGAAACTGAGGGGGTATTCAACCTTCCATTTTTTCAGCAGTCAGAGAAGTCTGGTCTTTATGTTCTGTACAACTCTTAAGAAAAGGCAGGTGTGATTATTTGGACATATGATAGTCACCTTTCGCTAAAACATATGTTTTCATGGGCATTCTTAAGAATGTATTTAACCCCACATCTAACCAATGTTTCATATATATTTTCTTGTAGGGCTACAAGGCATGCCAGGTGACTATGTGTCTCACAGTGGTCCGATGGGTATGAGTATGGGACAGCCAAGCTATAACCCTCCCCAGATGCCCCCACATTCTGCTCAGCTGCGCCACGGACCTCCCATGCATTCCTACATTCCTGGACACCCCCATCACCCAGCAATGATGATGCATGGTGGACCACCCCACCCTGGAATGCCAATGTCAGCATCTAGCCCCACAATGCTTAATCCAGGGGACCCAACAATGGGTGGACAAGTCATGGACATTCATGCCCAGTAGCTTAAAGGATTTTTTTTTTTTTTGGAAAAACATAAAGTGTCTGCAGCAAAGACATCTTTCGTATGTAGACTTAATAAAGTGACTAAGGAGCTCCGTTCTTGGCATCAACTTTGGACCAAGGAGAAGCCCGTGTTTTTATTTACTGGGACCCTACAAACAGGAAACACCCTAAAAAACAAATGAAAACAAATAATACGAATGACTCCTGGGGGACATGTTGAGTACTGTTGTAATTTGCATTGGACTTTTTAGCGAGACAAGAATTGATTATTGTAAATGCTATTGTACTGTTCTGCATATAATGTTGTTTCTTATAGAATTTTTTTTTTTTAAATGATGTGAACTTTTTTCCACACTATGTGTGTGTGTGTCGTTTCCATAGACCATAACCTCCTCCCGAAACCTCCGTAAATTTAAATATATATATATATATATATATATATATATATATATATATATATATATATATATAAAAGCCTTCCAGTTAACTTGCAAATGACAGAAAATTGCTTATTTGCAGGATTTTTATGACATTAAAATAACTGAGGTGGAAGACTCACCCATCCCAGGATTTCAACTATGCTCTCTCTATCTCTCTGACTAGCCTTGGGCTTGAATTTGCATGTCTAATTCATTTACTCACCATATTTGAATTGGCGTGAACAGATGTAAATGGGGAAAGATGGGAAAAGATTCGGCCATCTACTATAATTAATCAGCTGTTGCAGGCAGCGTCTTAAGGAGACTGGTAGGAGGGAGCATGGAAACCAAAAGGTGTTACATCAGAACATTCATGTCCCCATGCAACAAGAAGCCACCAAATGTGTTTTCTGCAATTCAAATACAATTTTTTTTTTTTTAAATAAATATATGGACAGAGAAAGATTTTCTTTTTGATTATGTTCACTTTATTTCTGAGCAGGACATCAGTCATGTGTGTGTTTCCTTTCCATGGTCCCATCTTGGAGAGTTTATGTATACGTTGTAAATAAATAAAAAAAAACAATTGTGCAAAAAGCACTGGAAATAATTAACTGTATTATTGCAATTTTTTTTGTAAAAGTAGCAGTTTGGTATGAGTTGGCATGCATAAAGAATTCACTAAATGGGATAAAGCTTATGCCTTTGTTGTGGTTTTAAAAAAATGCTTGTGGATAGCTTTTCTATCAAGAAACCAAGGGTTTAATAACAATTAATAACGATCTTCGCACACCGAGTCTTAGAGTTTTCTGATTAAAGCAGTTTGGACTGTATAATAACAACAGAGCCCAGATGTTGTAGTTTAACTGTGTGCGGTAATGAAATCTGAACATAAAATAAAAAAAAAATATTTTTTGTCATGCTGATTGCACTTGTTGAGAAATGCCTTCATTTGTACGGTTTTAAAGGGGATTACAGGAACAGTGACATATGTGTCAAAATAAAATGTGAATGTGTTAGTGAGCATACATTTGATTAGGTCAGTTGACATTCAAGAAGTTATCAAATGGCCTAAAGGATGTTTCGGCTAAATACGTTTTTGTCAGAGTCATTGTGCTTTATGTGGAAATACAGACTCCAGAAAATCGGCCGTAGTGAATATATGTTATATTGTTTTGTTTTTTCTCAGTATAAGATTGGTTAAACAAGATTACTGTACCCCATTTTTATTTGTGTGCCATTCATTTTAGCACTAATTGAATGGCTGCTACAGCATGCATGTTTGTCCTTTAGAGTTCAAATTTACAGCATCTTATTTTCAGTTTCTTCCAGAAGTTGTAGAAATATTTAGCAAACATTTGAAAACTTTGTTAAGTTTTATATGTACCGTACATACATGTAAATCTGTTTCTTGCACAATACTACAACACATGGTCAGTTTTTTTTGTTTTTTTTTAATCAAATACACATGGTTTAAACATTGCTTATTTAATCGGTAGTAGAATAAAATCATGTTGGGAGCATTTTTTTTAAATACCCACGTTCAGATTATTTCACTAAACGTTGTCCAACACCTTAAGCAAAACATGTTTGGTGACCAGTATTCTTGTAGTGCAAAATGTGGTTTGTCTAACTTCATTTTAGCAATTGCTGTTGGGAGTGAAAAGGGGTAAGGCACAGAGTGACTTGATTGTTGGTTCTCCCAGCTGGGCCTCCCGATATGTAGGAGAAGGAGGAGGAAGGTTTGTGGAAATCTGGGGGTTGTACAGCCTGCGTATTTATAGTTAATGATGAACATACATGGATGGTGGTATCATCACCCTGCAAAACTCCCAATAATTCAACCTCATGAAATTGAAGAATGGAGAAACGATAATAGCTGAAGGTGTTTTTTTTTTTATCTTTTTTTTTGTTTTTTTTTAATAATCGAGTACTTTATCAAAAAGTACTTCAGTCTACTGTTCGGTCTTTGAAGTTCTGTTGGCCTCTCTTTAACTAGGAAACATTATGTTTTCTGTATCTTCCTGCATAGAGAAAAGGCAAATAATGAACGCTCAGATATAGCACCTCAATAAAGATGTCTTTCTAAATGAGGCATGATCTTCATGACAGCAGTTGACTGAAAACACAAACATTATACCCTTTTTCTTTGCGGGTCAGGTTGTGTATTTTGTAAAGCATAAAATCCTGTTTAATACGAATGTGTCATTGTGCTTTTGTGCAGTTTCTCAATAAAAAAAAGGTTGCTGTAGGCTTACATATCACTAACACAATATTATTGAGATTGTTATATAACATTTTAAAAACAAAACATATATAGGTCATCAGATGCTTAATTATTTTAATAAATGTTGCAGGTTCTTGCTCTCAGCCAGCAGTATAAAGTTTACAATAAATATGACATCCACAGTAATCTTTACATTCTACACTTCACTGATTATTGGCTATTTAGATTGTATTTGTAATGTGTGAATAATGTTGGAATTTGCAGAAGAACTGAGAAAAAGTATTCCGGCTACAAACAGGGAATTATCTGTCGTTTAACATTAAAATTCATTTAGAAAAATTGCCACAAACATTTAAATGGGAAGATTAGTTCCCCCTCATGCCTTATTGCACTTTGTCAATAGCCCCATTTTAAATTCTGTATTCTCAAACTGCTTGCCGTTTCCTAGATACCCCTAAATTCAAAGCAAGAGTGGAGAGAAAGTCTGTTGGCAAACATTGAATCTTATCTGCTATCAAAAACTGAAATCTAGTTTACAATAAGACAGTTTGCTGAGCGGTAACTAAACAACTTATAAATCATTATGGCATCCTTTTGCTTTCCTGGTCCTGTGTATGTAACAATTAAGATATATTTTACAGCCCAAACATAGCTCAATGCTTTCAAGAAGTGCGGTGCTCAAACCCTGCAATGTTTTAATTACATAGCTGATTTTCTTGTTTGAACTAAGATCTTCAGATTTTGAATTCCACAGCCATCCACTGCTGAGAGCTCTGGAGACCGATGATGCTGCCATGAAGAAATCCCATGTTTGACTGCCATCTTTAGGGCATCTGGAAAACTGTCTGGAATTAGAAATATTTATTTTAGACAAATCCATAAATTACATTTTCCTTGCGATGTATTAAAAAAAATGAATTCAAAATAATTGTTGTTGTTTATAGTTAACAGTATATTTAATAAATACGCAGAGAGCAATGATATCTGACAGAAAGGTAAAGCTAACAATCTGACAATGTTTCGTTTTCAGTATATTTAATTTGCAGTTTTTTCCTAATCTCACACTGTTGGTATTCTCAGTAAACTATCCTAAATGCCTGTTTGCAATGGGCCATTCCAACATCCATGCTGCTTTTTTAAAATGCTTTTTAGTTCTTGTGTTACACCATATATGTTTAAATTTTTTAATGTTTGTTTTACTTATTGACATGTGTGTATATCACTTCTTGCTATTTCTAAACAGTTCCATCTGTCTCCCTTATGTTTGCCTGACATTGGCATCAGTTACAAACGATGAAACACAAAACAGGTGATTTAGTTCGTTGGGGACCCCCGTCTCCCCTAATTTAAAAACATTTAGATTTTACGCACTTACATATTAATTTAAACTATTACTGTCTCAACAAGACAGAAGCACATTTGCAGTATTGCATTCATTTTTGTATCACTACAGGCATCACTTCAAAGGAACTGAGCAAAAATTGTGTAAATTAAGCAGGAGTTCAACACAACACAAAAGTACTGCTGCAACAAATGTGTACATATACTTTTATTATTATTAGTTTATTTAGCAGACACCTTTATCCAAGGCGACTTACAAAGACTAGGGTGTGTGAACAATGCATCAGCTGCAGAGTCACTTACAACTACGTCTCACCCGAAAGACAGAGCACAAGGAGGTTAAGTGACTTGCTCAGGGTCACACAATGAGTCAGTGGCTGAGGTGGGATTTGAACCGGGGACCTCCTGGTTACAAGTCCTTTTCTTTAACCACTGGACCACACAGCCTCCATATACACTGTATTTATTAAATATAAAAACAAATATTTCTAATAATGTACAACATTAAATAGAAACACTTGTGAAGTGCTCTATGCTTTCAATTCCCAAAGTGATATGAAGTTTGATTGATATTACTGAGTGTGATAATAAACAAAGTGATGATAACCAGAACATTTCACATTATATTTCGACTAATACAATATTGATATTAAACAGTGTTGACTGTATTATTATTATTATTATTATTATTATTATTATTATTATTATTATTATTATTATTATTATTCAGTGCACTATTATACTGTTATTTTTAACAACAACGAGAATAATACATGTCTTTATTTATTTTGTGAAGTCATCAATCTTATTTGGCAGTTCTCCAGTGGGACTGTTTTTCTTCTGCATGAAAGCGTTAAAGTTAATTGACTGTTTAAGGTATAGGGGACATAGTGTTCCACAAATGCAATGATGGTAACTTTCTTATTGTTGCAATGAGGTGCACAAAGCATGGTTTAAAATGTACTGACAGGTTGTAGCTGATCATCCAAATTATTAGTTTCTTCGTGATACCTGAATCACTCTCAAATGTATTTATAAGAAGAAACTGTTTGAACAACCGCTCAATTCCTTTGTTTAAAAATAACTAATTTATGACTTATTTAAGCTAGTTGGAAAATTAAGTTGAATTCATAAAAAAAACGTTAATTTTAGTTCAGTTTTTCTTTTTTGCCAAAGCAATACGAGGCAATCATTTTGCAGCCTTTTCTCACTGCGCAAAATAAAGTTGCTGAGCAGGGTAAATGTTGCTATTTCAGCACATGCAGCGAGATGTATTTTGAAATAATTTTACAAAAAAGAAAACTTTTTGCAGATATTACTGATAGAAATGTATAGACGGTTGATGTCCTGGACATATAGGACAGCAAGGAAGCAGACTTAGTCAACATTGACAGACAGTATTCAGAGGATGTATACTAGAACAGAGATTTTATTTTATCAAGCACAAAAAAAAAGATAAAATACAGAAATGTATTTATGTATTTTCTGGCGGATTGATTTGGAACAGATTAAACAGTTTGAAAGATAATATCAAAGACCCTTACCAGAGAACCTCATATTGACCAATCAGGTTAAAGGAAATCTCCGATCAGTTTTCTGATAATTCATAAAGCACACATCATAAGAACCTACCACTAATTTTATTTTAATGTTTTTTTTATTATTATATATAAGGATGTTAAATGTAATTATTTGTTAAATGTCAAATGTTTCTATTAAGATTCCCTCATAGGGGTTCCTTAATGTGCTGTGCTAAAGTTGCAACAACATGTGACTGATATATATATATATATATATATATATATATATATATATATATATATATATATATATATATATATATATATATATACTGTATATATATTGTAATCTTTGTAACTATGTAAGGTAATATGTGATTTGTTTTTTTGGTTACTCAGCATTGTGACTATTGGAATCGTTACACTATAACATTAATTTTATATAAAAATAAATAAATAAAAAATAAAAAAAGTCCAGGAAAAGATGTACGATTCTTAACTTCAAATCAATACATTTTGAAAGAAAGGCCATAAATAATATAATTATTAGGGGACAAAACATTTTACCTAGAAATAATGAATGTGAGAAAATTGCCCTGTAATAGAACCAGACTCAGCTCAGCAGCAAGAAATGCAACTACAAGAAAGCAACTACTTTTCATCTTGTCTTGTATGGAGGCATCTCCCTTTCCTGGTAGTCCCATTTGATAAGGTAATCTTTAAGCTAAAACACAAGAAGCCCAGCATGTGTGACACTGTGAGCAACACAGTTAAGCCATGGCAACATAGTTGTTTATGCTTGTATTTACAGCACAAGCCCGCTGTATTTTTCAACAACATGACAATGTTTGTGACTCAAGGATCTATATCATAATTCAGAAATGAGAAACCCACAAAATAAAACAGGTTTAGACATAATTTTATTTCAACAGCACAAAATATAAATATAATTTGGCCCACATCCTTTGCAGCACCAATCACAGTGCTTTTTTTTTTTTTTTTTAAAAAGACACCAATGCAGAAATCAGTCTAATCAAAGTCCTTGAGATGATCTGTCTCAACCTGAATTTCCATTTGTCTCGCCCTGAATTATAACACCAACCAGGTTGTTTTAAAAGAAAGCCACTTTTTCCCCCGAACAGAACTGATGTCCATTGATAGTGTCCAAGGATTATATACAATTATCAGTGAAGACTTCTCTGGTGTAGGCAGTGATACGTGTTTTTGTGTATAATTTGTTTGTATAGAAACCAGTGTCCTACATGTATGGTAAAATTGTAAATGATACTGTTGCAATTGAGCAGTGAAATGCTACCAGTCTCAAGACACCAGTTACATGCACATGGCCTAAGAGCACCTTCTACCAGAGTTATCCATAATTGCATGTGCTGCATTTTAACGACACATGGAGTCTTACACTCAAACATTTTGTACAAAAACTATTATAATTAATGTAAAACTGTTTTTGTTTCTATTAACATTTTAAAGTGTGAATGTTGTCCAACTTAAAGTGGGTTTATGAAATGATGGATTGTACTTGAAGCCTACAACATACTCTTAGAAATTAGAAACTCTCCATAAGTCTATATGTATTGCTATTACACATATGCCCATAATGTAGCAACTAGGAACCTTAACAATTTTACATCAAAAATCGTTTGTTGCTGGCTTTGTATTATTAGCGCTGACAAAACTGCTATGGCAAAATGTAGAGTGGTACCCTTCACTTTAACCTGTGACCTAATATGGTCATGCAGCTTTTTGGTTTTTAGATGATAAAGACCAAGCAATTTGAGATATTGACTTTATATTGATGATATTTGGAACACATCTTTATTCTATGATTCTCTAAATCAAAGATGACTTTACCACTCTGTCAGAGCCTCAGATCTGACTATTTGTGGTCATGTGACTTTAGGTTTCTGCATGATAGAGAGAGCACACTTTGAGCTAATGGGGTATATTCGTTAAGATCAGTTGAATAGACTCCAGTTGCCGTCATAGCTGGTACACACTGTATTCAATGACTCTCTCGATCAAGTTGCATGCTGTAACAGGGTGATGTTACATACGTGGGTTGTCACTGAATAATACTTAATCAGACACAGAGCAGTGGGTGTTGACACGCTGCAGAGACGCACAGATTTAATAACAACACAGGCAGTGCCTTCAGAAGCACCATCTTGGAGTGGAGGGGTTTCATGTAGTAGTTCTTTCCATGGAGCGGATGCTCTCCTCCTCAATGTAAGCACACCACGGCCGTGCAGTAGCCTCGAGCTGTGGCGCAAAGGCCTTTTGAGCTGTGTGCAGCCTTCTCCGGACACTCCCACAGCCAACCTGGTCCGCCCTATCAGCTCAGCGCTGAGAGAGTCTAATTGCTCAATTGGTTGCCTAGCAAGGCGTCTCCTGTTCCATGTCCCAGCTGCACACATCTGCGCAAGAACCAGCGACAGGTTCCCTCTCTGTCACACATGCATTTTCCAGTAGTAATGAACAGTTTCACTGCTATCAATGATACAGACTGTTGGCTTTGACATAGTGCATTCACATTTGGCTAAACAGCTGTATTGTATGATTCCCTCATCAACTTTGATTATTGGTATTGTTGAATAAAAAAGAAACATTTTGGGGCCAACATTTCCAGCTGTATTGAAACATACTGACTGCATGAAATATACTGCAGTTTACAGCAATTGAAGTGAATTTTAACAATGAATAAACCCTTAAAAACAACAAGACCTGCATCATATGAGAATCCTCCAAAGAAAGATATTTGTAATTTATTTCCAGACAGTCTAAATAACACAGAGTTATAATTAAATAAAACATCATTAAAGGTCTGTATGACTGCAAAGTATACACAAAACAGGAAGTATGTCTAAATACCTACATCCATGTTACTTTTAGAGAATTTTTTTTTTTTTTTTTTTTTTTATGAGGAGGTCGGTTCTAAATCCGCACAACTGTCAAAATTGTGTGGATTATTTTAAGGCCAGTCTCATATTTCTTTCACAATCAAAGAATTGAAAACATAAAACATATTGTAATGCTCTGGCAATCTCTGTAGTTTGATATGCACACCAGGGAGTTGAGCTTTGACAGCTGATGCAGTGGCAAACAAGCACTTTAACCAATGTACAAAAGAGCCACGCTTCCTCAACTGAAATTTGATTTTTTTTCCCCGTCCATGATAAGGACAGAATAATTATACAGGATTGTTTTATACTTGGCTAATAAAACAGCCACTATTGAGTCTTCAGCATTGCCCCTTAAGCAGAGCCAGGCAGCATTTGAGTTGGTGCCCCATCCAAGTTAAAACTAAAGAATTACTGTTATGTATTTAATGGAGTTTAACCATACGTTGCCGGTAAATCTTGTTGAATAGCTTTAAACTTTAACATATTCAGAGTATTAAGTGATGTTAATAATAATTCTGCCAGGGTTGATGGGTTCTTAAAACTCTTAAAACTCTACTGATTAAATCAAGCAGATCTATACACAGCTGAACAACAGGTACAGTCATATGGAAGGCCAATCGGGTCAAAAATGCGTTATTTAGTACACATTTCAAATATTTGGTACACATTTAATTTTAATTTAGTACCTGTTGTAATTCAAAAAGTATTACACCTACTAATTTGGCCAATCAGATCACTGAAAATTAAATGAGAGCCAATGAATTTAAAGAAAATAGTATGTGTTATAAATTATCCAATTAAAAATAACCTTATATTTGCTGTTTCCACCTAATTTGTGGAGGTGTATAATTATAATTGGAAAATAGTAATAATAATAATAATAATAAAAAGGCTTTTTTTTCAATTCATTGATTCCGTAAAAACTCTGAAGCAGTTAAAATAACAGTATAATAATAGACTAATTGTAATTTAAAAGTTAAACATCGGGTGTAAGTATTGGAGATTCTTTGTTATAATTTTGTATAGTACTTTAAAACAAATGTGAGTACAATAGCAAAACCGGGAAAATGTAACATTGAATACAAAGTCATTGCAAGTGACAACATCGGCATGGCTAGGTACTACTGTAAAATGAACAGACCCCTACGTAGAAAATACATAGGCCGTTAACATTTGTTTAGAACGCTTACTATGTTATGTATTCTGAGTGGTCCAAATCAATATGTTATCCAATCATAAAATAGTAGATGTTCTAAATAAATATTAATGGCCTACGTATTTTCTACATAGGGGTCTGGTAATTTTACAGTAGTATCTAGTCATGTCGATGTAGTCCTTACAATGACTTCGTATTCACAGCATAATTACAAGAGAAGCCAGGATAACATCTATTCAGACATGAAACGCAGTATTAAAAAGCAAGAATAGGTCAATTTGCAAATATGGTGGCAAGAGATTTTCTTCTATGGTGCAAATGTAAATTTGCTGAGTGCTGCCGACTCAGGGGTTACCAGGTGTCCCAGGAAAACTGGGATTGCCACAGTTTTCAGCCCTGTTTTTTGTTGTTTATTTTTTTTGTCTTGGAGGCCATTTCCCAAAAGCTACTTGAACCAAACCAACGTTGTAAGTGGAACGTTTTTAAACTGCTGTGTTTTCCAAATATCATTGTAACTCCAGTAGCTCTTGAACGTCTGCTTGAGTAACATTTTTTATTTTGCTGTTGGGTCGTTAATGGTGAATTTTACATACTGCTACAATATGTACCGGATTTAAAAGTATGTACTGTATTACAGTCCATGTGTCCACTGTGGTCTATTTTGGCAAGTGATATTTTCAGAATCATATAGTTCTGAATTAAAATACTGTTGAAAATATAGTACTGTACCAACAAAACCAACTACAGTACATCTAAATGTAAGCCTACTTATTTTAAAACACAGTTCTTTCAGCTATGTATTTTTGACATTGTTGTTTTTTGTGTTCCTTAAAAAAACAGACAAGGGTTGGAACGGGCCAAAATTAAATAATCAGATATGTGTCACACTCGTTTAACCGTCACTGAAGTCAAAATGTTATAGGGTTGGATATGTGAGTGCTGACTCTACATACTAAACATTTCCCATAATAATTCTTACAGTAACTTTAATGTCATTTCCCTACACTCAAAGGTTCATTTAAATCCTATGCCTCGATCCTCATTTAACCTACTTAAAACAAAACCCATCTACACAAACAGCAATGCAATGCTTTACAATGCCAGAGAAACAGAATTAATATTATTATCAACAGAAAAAAAAAGATCAGTGCAACTCTACTCTATAATGTTACCATGGAAACAAACCCGTTTCAAATTCTGGTATTAGTTACGTGACTAATATTTTTCCTATTAGACTCCTTCCTACGTCATCACTGTCTTCAGTGTGCAGTGCCTGCCTGGGCTGCTTAATATCAACAGCCACCATATTTCTCACTAAATAAAACAAGCACTTTTCAGTGGACAATAATAGGTTATATTCAAAACTAAAATATGGACAATTCACAAAGAGCTTCACACCAATGACAAGTATTTCAAAGAGCAAGAAAATGAAAAATACAAGAAGAAAAACACTTATTGACATAGGGCAGCAGTGTGGAGTAGTGGTTAGGGCTCTGGACTCTTGACCGGAGGGTCATGGGTTCAATCCCAGATGGGGAACACTGCTGCTGTACCCTTAAGCAAGGTACTTTACCTAGATTGCTCCAGTAAAAAAAAAAAAACAACTGTATAAATGGATAATTGTATGTAAAAAATAATGTGATATCTTGTAAGTTGCCCTGGATAAGGGTGTCTGCTGAGAAATAAATACTAATAATAACATAAACCCCACAATGCAGTATATAAATTCAGTGGGAGAAATCACTAGCTAATTGAAAAAGACCTGGACACCTTTCAAATAATCCCTCAAGAAAATGGGTACGACTTTACCAAGTTCTCTCAGAAGCATAGCAATGTAACCTGCACAGAGATATGAGCAGTGTCGTAACCAGAGCTGAGCTATAGCTGGCAGTATTTATATTACTGTTTGGTATTTACTATTCAACTTCCAAATCTATGTTACATGGCAAACAAACAGAAAATTTTGTACTTTAACAGAATTTTTACATGAGCATTAGCATTGATGATGCAAAAAAACAACCGAATACACAACCTTGGTGACCTCATAGCTAGTTACGGCCATGCACATGAGTGCAGTGTTTTCTACAGCAGCGAGCCTCAGATTACACAGACAAAACTAAACTCTCAGTCAAACAAAAACAGCTTAAGAAAGAAGGTAAGAAACATAGAATATATAAAATAATAATATGGGTCAGAATATATTACCACACAAAAATATGTCTCTCGTTAGTTTTGAGCTAGCTATGCACTCGAGTGCAGAAGAGTAGGAGGTTAATAATTGATGATAACAAAAAAATAATAACACCTTTCTTCATGTTTTTTGGGGTTTTTTTTGGTATCGTAACAGTCACTCAACGTGAAACTTGTGGTTCAAGTCACGGTGGGTGCATGGAAGACCTGGTTTTCTC
Organism: Acipenser ruthenus; assembly: GCF_902713425.1. Classification (NCBI taxonomy): domain Eukaryota; kingdom Metazoa; phylum Chordata; class Actinopteri; order Acipenseriformes; family Acipenseridae; genus Acipenser; species Acipenser ruthenus. Next base: position 70,030,590 of record NC_081193.1, on the reverse strand, counting down.
TATCTATCTTTTCTGATAAAAAAAACCCCAGAAGAATCGCTGACTGATTTGAATTATAAATGCTTTATTTCCCACCTCACTTACAGGGACAATACACAGACCTGACACTTCACCCATTTAATTTTGTTCTACTAGTACTGTACAGCATACACACTACCCAAACAAGCCACAACCCACTCCCCAGCCATCGGTCTTCCACATTGAAAGGGGCACTTCATACCTGGAGCATCATCAATAACATCATCTGTTATCTGTGAGCTGGCCAGATAGCATTTCTGGTAGGCGGGATGCGCCCCCCAGCCACTAGTTGCCCATCCCTGAATTCTACAGCAACCTCCATTCACTTCGCACAATGAACAGGAAAATATAAGCGCTTGAATTACATCAACATTGCATCAAAACTGTAGTAACACAAAATGCTAACATGAGGGTTAATTGATTGATTAGACTTTAGCTATCACTAATCGCAGGAAAGTATTATTCACACTTTTTTTTTGTGCCCTCCCATTATTTGACGCCCTAGACAGATGCCTATGTCACCAGGCCTGCCCATCAGGGCCATTCTCACCTGACTGGGTGGTGTGACACTATTATTATTAGTATTATTTGTTTATTTAGCAGACGCCTTTATCCAAGGCAACTTACAGAGACTAGGGTGTGTGAACTATGCATCAGTTGCAGAGTCACTTACAACTACGTCTCACCCGAAAGACGGAGCACAAGGAGGTTAAGTGACTTGCTCAGGGTCACACAATGAGTCAGTGGCTGAGGTGGGATTTGAACCGGGGACCTCCTGGTTACAAGCCCGTTTCTTTAACCACTGGACCACACAGCCTCCTACTGGGATGAGTAGGCCTAATGCTTTACACAGTGCAGTTAGAATAAGAGGACACGCAGTGTCACTGGTAATACGGTAACATGCTTCCATGGTATCATAGGCTCATAACATTGTACAAGTCTGATCAGACATCAGATCTGATGGGTATATAGTATGAGTATCTGATTAAATGAATAATCAATATGATAATCACCAATAAATAATCACATATTTGCTCACAGAACCTAATACAGTACATTCTAAACTCAGAGCTGTCCTCCACCAATCAGGAAGTTCCATTGCAGGGCACTAGGACATTAAAAGGCGTCAGTGTACTTTTTTTTCTTAGAATTAGGGTTTTCAGCATTTTGCCATTATACTGAAGATTTATCACTATTGTTGTCCCCTTTAATTTGTAAGCCACTCCATAAAATAGCTTTAATTTGTGACAGTCAGTGAACTGCAGCGGTAACACAAAACTAGAAAAATGTAGAACACATGATTCGAGGATGAGGATCTGCAAACAAGTTTCATTAAAAGGCCACAGTAAAATGCCTGTCTCAACAGAAACAGTTATAAACATTAAAATGTGTTAACCCTTCTAAAAAAAAAAAGCCCATGCCCTACTTAAGTCATACAGCTTCAATACAAAGCTTTAATATTTAGACATCAACACGGTTCTCTTTCAAACTTTGTTTGTTAGGTTGTTTTTAATTTCAAATTACTACAAATGTCCATAGTATAATTGCAAAATGGAACTCTAGGGTGTGTCATTGTGCAATATCGACATTTGTGCCTTCCAACGCAGTGTGGTGATATCACACAACGACACTCACCTCGTCAAGCTATTTTTACTTAATTATTATACCTTGAGATTGAAACTTGTAACCCTCTTGGCTAATTGATTGTCACATGACCAAACATTGTTTGCCACAAATCAGCCAATAGAGCTTTTGCCCTCTGACACCACTCAGCTTATAGTCAAAAACTTTTGCACACTAACATCACAGTTTGTTTTTTTTCAAGATCACACCTTTTTAGGATTTTTTTATTTTTTTTTTAACTAGTTTTCACTTTAATGTTCCTCCTGGTTTGAAAAAGCGACTGTCACTTTTTCACCCTTCAGAGCAACCTTAGTTCTTGGCAGCAAGATCATGAGAAGTTATTTGGCCGATATTGACTACTAATTCTCCACTGAAGGAATAGAATGCAAAAGATGGTTGTTCATATAATGAATGACATCTGAAGTAAGTTTACTATTATGAAATGTTTTATTTAGTCTCCTGATTAATGTTTTAGTTTTTTTTTTTTTTTAAACCTTCAAAACAATGAATATGACAAATTTGTAAAATACAGCTGTTTTCTGGGGCAGGTAAAATAAAATCCATTCAAAAAGTAACATGTGTGTCAATGCATTCTTGGAACAGCTCTACAGAGAAAATAAAATATTATTATTTTCTTAATGTACACAATGAATTTAAAAACTAAGTAATTTAGTTTTTTAATGTTACTCCCATAAAGATAACAATTCAAGTCAGGCTTGTGTCCACACTAGCTTCGTAAAGTTTTGTTGTTAAATTAATCTCTTAAGTCCAGTCGATTAATGATTCAGAAGGTGATTGACCATTCCGCAAGAGAAAAAATGCCAGTTCTAATAATTAATTATAAGATAAAAGTCTAGCTGGAACTTTTTCTTTACGAGTGTGAAATATTTTTAAAATTACGAGCAGCTGTGAAACAACAACAGTGATCACTGTTGTAGATCTTAATGGTAAATTGTAAATCTTACTGTAAAATTGTAAATCTTAATGTAAAATTGTAAATCTTACTGTAAAATTGTAAATCTTAATGTAAAATCGTTTAGATTCTGGTAAATCTTCATTTCATTTCTCCAATGTTGATGAAGGCTGTAGCAGCTAAACTCACCCCCTGCTCTCCCTTTCTCTTCTTGATAAACTAAACATGTTGCATTTTTAAACAGTTTTATGCTGATTCTATACAAATAATGTTGAGTGGTAGAGTGTTAAATTAAGTATTTGTCATGCTGACTAGCAAATCTGTTTTAAAACATTCTCCTGAGAAGACTGGTTGCCAGAACTTGTGCAGGCGAAGATGATCATGCCATGATGGAAAATCAATTGAAGAAGGTGTCGACTATGTGTAACACTGGCATAATTCCTCTTTGAGAAGCTTTTCAAAAGCTTTTTTGTTCTGGTAATTAATCTAGATAGAAACACAATAGAGAAGAACACAGAATACAGCCTTGTAGGACAAGCAGTAATTAAAAGGAAAAAAAAGATATAGCAGGTATACGTGTTCTCATGTTAAATTAAGAAATGTGTGGGGTATTCCAGCCCGTATTGTGCATTGACTTAGACCTTTTTGTATATATTTTTTTATAGCACAGTTGTTTTTTATACACTTTTTTTTATAACATCACCCCTTTTTCAGCATATCTTGAAACAAAACTTCTCTACAGCAGTTACTGCTAGTGTAATATTCCTTAATACTTTTAAGGTTTAGTGTTATATTGCAGTACATGACTGACTGATACATGCAGAGGGTACAAAGCTTTCAGTACTTTCAGCTTCTTTGTTTATGATGAATTTTAGGTTGTATTTTATCAGTTATTTCTTAAGGCTTATTTTGTATTAAAAAAGACATTGTGTACTGATATACTATATATATATATATATATATATATATATATATATATATATATATAATACATACATTTTAGAATTATGTATTGATTGGCACTCAAATTGTCTACATTTTTTAATGTTTCACGCGGCTGTGCATATGAGTAGCTGCAATTTGTTGTTGAGAATTTCACCCCTATTTAAGGCTGTGTCACTGCCAGTTTGAGATGAGCACATGTGTTGTTTTTCCATTGACAAACTAGTCACACTTCATTTCCCTTCTCTTTTGGCACAACAATGAAAAGAACAAATTTGGCGCACTATTTAATCTGCTACTATTAGCTGTACATATGTTGTTGATTTGGTGCATTTGAATATAAATGTCCAGAAAGTTTGATACTTAATAAGGTATGATTCTAAGACAGATAAAACAAGTATATATTTCAATCTGTTTGGTTTTTTTTTCTTTCTTTTATGGTACAAGTATGAACCAGTTGGGTTTGTTACAATGTTGCCCTTGGTTGAGACTTAAACATTCCCTATTCATTTTTTTATAATAATAATAATAATAATAATAATAATAATAATAATAATAATAATAATAATAATTGAAGGTACACTTTAGTAATTCCCCCTGTGTGGCAGCTGGTGTGAAAACTAAGTTGGGAAATGGAAAAGAAAAAGAGGGGGGAAAATGGGAGGAGGGCTGTTCACTTCTATATTCGTGCCATTTTGTATGTCATCTGTTTCCTTGGTGACGATGTTCAGCCCTCAAAGCCCCTGGGCTCCGGGATTGTTAGAGAAAACCACGCTATTTCTGCACCATCATTTATCACTGTCACCACATAATGATTCCCCTCGCAGCTCCTTATTGATGTTTGTAATTGCATTATCTCATAAGGGGGAGTGATCAATGAAACCGAGCCATGCATTCTGGGGTCAGAAGATGCCAAAGTGCTGTTTGTCCCTTTAATACAACAAGCACTCATTATCTTCAGGACTAAATTCAGGAGTGATTTGATCTGCCACTGACTTGGGGATATCCGAAGAAGTTATTGCACGATTTGTGTAACCTCGTGCAAAAAAGGGAGGCAAAATGAAGTAACTCTTAAACTAAATAATCCGATTTAACTGAGAAAAATGCGTTACCGCAGTTAATTGCGCAGTGCCATCTGGTTAGAGACATATCTGAAAATGGATACTTCTGCACTTTGACTAAATTACAAATATAGATTTTATGTGCAAAATACACAATTCCACTATATATTTTTAAAAAGCAACTGTGGCTTTTTTTGGATAAAGATCAGCCGTCAACCCCTATAAACTGACTTGCCATTTAATGTGTTTTGTTAGGGGTCAGTATTGGTAAGGCACTCGAATATTTGAAAGCTTTTCACAAATAATGTCAAGATCTGACAAAAAAAAAAAAAGTAATAGTGAAATAGTTGAGCTTCGGCCAGTCCTTTTCTGTAGTGACGCTAGATGTAATCAAGGAAAGTGAAGTCATTATATTGTATTTCACTGAGGCTGAAATTGTAAAATGCTCATGTCAAATACTAAACCACATGCGTTATTTAACTGTCACGATGACAATCACACAGCTAGCTTTGAACATTGTGTTATTTTAACGATACAAAGTAAGATACAGGGGTGTAGATGTAAAAGATTAAAGTTGTTATTGTGGAAATATAAGGAAACCAAAATCTGTTAAAAAAAAAAAAAAAAAACTGTATTTACAAAAACCAAGAAAAAGTTTACTGAAAGTATTTTTTTTAAGTAAAACTGATTTTTCTTAAAAAAATTTTTACAAAGTTTCTCGAAAATGTGTCCCGTTTAATTATTGACTAAATTATAATCATAAATACTTATTTGTCTCCGTCTACTGTAGTTGATATTATAGATAGTGTAGAGATCATTTAGCAACTAGTTCAATCATGCTTCCCGTCCACATATCTAATACAATTTTAAAACAACTGTTTAACACAAACATTCAAGGCTTCACAACAGTTTCCTAAATATTAATTGAAGTTATCCCTCGTTTGACATTTATTAATGTGGATGTTTGGGGGAAACTAATGCTGCATTTTCTACTCCAAATAACAGATTGCGTGAACGACTTAATATTTTTTTTCCCTATGGGGCTGGTATGTGTCTATCTCATAAATACAACTTTTATGTTGTAAAAAGTAAAATGGGGTTTTATTTTGTAACGGTACTAAGATTTTTACTATTTTGTCTGACAGTGATTTTTTTTAATGCATAGGCTGGCAAATAAATAGTTTTCTTTTTTAATCAATAATTCATGGATTATAATACATTTGTAAGATTAAGCTTTGATTTATTTGTTTTAATAGCCCCAAACTACAGTATTTATACATTATTATTATTATTATTATTATTATTATTATTATTATTATTATTATTATTTCAAGTCGAATAAATAACCAATTTTTAATTATTGACAACTGATGCTAAATAAGGTGTTAAGAAACTTTAAACCTCATTCTCGTTGGATTTTTTAGTTAGTTGCATTTACTTATTTTAACACGTATTAATTAATTTTCTAGCGAGTTCTTAAATGGTAGGTATGGAGTATCCTTTATGTTGCTGAATGTGCATCATTTTTAACATGCCGTAAGTTAAATATATAGGCCAACTGAAAAGGAACTACAAACGGGGTAAATATATAACGCAAAAGACAACGTATGAATATGAACAGGCAGAATATGGTAATATGTTTTTAAAAAGTGGGTGGCGGCGGGTCTTGTATGAAACTGATGGTGCTGTTATTCGTTGAGGATTGCTTGCTTGCAATAATTCAGCTTTGAAACGTTGGTGCGTGCAAAGAAAAATAATGAGTTTTTTTTTTTTTAATAATGTCTATCCCTTGGACGCTTAACTTAACAGGAGCCCCAAAACGTCCCTGTCTACAATAATTGATGTAAATATTCAGAGGAAATGCAAACTGCTGGGTTGCTAGTGTGAGAAACCATCAGAGACAATCTACAGCGTTTGAATCCCATGGCATAGTGCGGACTAATACAGGTAATGTAAACGAAAAACGCAAGTACATGAAGATGCACAGCTATGGCCAAAAGTTTCGCATCACCCTATGCAATTAACATATGTTGCTTCATAAGTTGAATGAAACGTGCTAAATAATGTTATTACGTTAACATATTGAATTACACAGCGCTTTGTAGTTTTCCACATACTTAACGTAAAACTGACAGCATTTAAAAAATGTGACATTTCGAAACCTAACATGAAATACTTTACTACTATTATGGCTTCCGGTAGACTTCTGCAATATCGTTTTGTAGTTTATTTGATTACATGATGTTATTCACTTTTTTATGTCTCAATCCTAAAATTCTAGGTGACGCAAAACGTTTGGCCATAGGTGTGGAGAGAAAATCGTATTTGCTGCAGGATATGTATATGGAAAAAACGTTGAGAAAAAAAACAGTAAAAACTGTAAATATGCGTATTTTGTATTTTAATCGACGTTTTATGTATTTAAAGTTTAACAATTGATTTTCTGAATCATTTTGCGTTTGTTTTGTTTCAAGGTGCGTTTCTTTGAATAGGCTCAGAACATGTTTGTCTATTTATTTGATTTCTGTAATGTTATATTTATTATTAAGATCTATAAAGACAGCTATGTAAAGAAAGGGATTCGAGGTGGTTCGAAAAATGTAGCTGGACACTGGTTTAGATGCAATGCTTTTGCCTGTATCAGCTTACTTTAAGGTTGCATTGTAACGCAACATTTTGTGAATACATCTTAACATAACAACGTTATACGCTGCAAACAGCCGTCAGTCCTACAAAAAAATTACAAAATAATAATATAAATGTATAAATAACTGTACACATTTAGTGAGAAAATATCTGTAGGCATATAGCAAATTAAATCAGATAAAATAATAAACTGGGTTGACAAATGAAACACAAAATAGATAAATTAGACACAGAGTATAATAATAATAATAATAATAATAATAATAATAATAATAATAATAATATTAATATTAATAATAATAATAATAATTTTACAAAAATATATATCCCAACGCCTGGTAATTTATTTACTTATTTTAATTAAAAAAAAAATGTCCAAGCCTTATAAGAAAACAAGTGTTGTTTTCACTGGGCTGTTCAGATGACATCATGTAATTTTAATATAATCAAGAAAAAATCCATTTAAGATAATTAAATTGCAAATACCTATATATGAGTTGAAATAACAATCTACTAATTAATGCACAAAAGGGAGCCAGTTTATATTTCCATGAAACCCTGTTTGATATTAATATGTGCACACTGAAGCAGGAGAGGAGCAATTATAACCAGGAAAATGATATATCTGAGTTGCCTGCTTGTTGACAGACATGGAAGCAAAAAAAAAAAAAAAAAAAGGTTGGTTGGGTAAAACTGTGCTTGTACACTGTATGTATATCTGAGGTGATGTGGTCATGAAGCATTGCTTTTAATTATTGCCTCATCACTTTAACAAACTACAGTAATGTGTAACGTCTTCTTGATCTGCTGGAGCAATTACAGTAGTTTTCTCTTCAATTCAAGGATACCTCTGTTAACAACTGGAACACGATTAAGAATTGTGGTGTACCTGCCCCTCATTTTTCCTGCTGCAAGGACGGTTTGGGCACAAGGAGGAATTGAGGGTGACTTTGGCAGCTGATTGCCAAGGTCAAAGCAGACAGGGTTGCCTCATGTGTCAGCGTAGGGTAGACCAACTCAGCTCCTCTCCACCTGATGTGATCTGATCCAATAATAGCCACAGTGTTATCCTTTAATGAGGCGCCCTGTGAGAGCTTATCGGCCCCCACCTGCTCTCCATGGTAATACCAACAGTTCCAAAGAATGCCAAAATGTAGACAGCATCCTCTTTCCCTCGTCTGTCTCTTGTTCTGGAGGATTGTGTTTCAGCCGTACAATAACCACTTATGTTCTTTGACTGCTTTGATCCTTGCCTGCCCTGGAAAAGCACCTGACAGTGAACTGGGATACAAGTGACTGAGTCGGATGAAAAATTATTACAGTGGGCTACTAATATGGACATACATCCATGCACTGCTCTGCGACTTCTGGTGTAATGACATATAATACAATTGTAAAGCAATAAGACGTTTGAAAGGTTTTTTTGTGTGATATGATTTATAGTTTGTGTAGTTTATCTGTAGTAGCTCTGTTTAGTTCTTTGTCTTTATACTGCTGTCATAGGCTATGGGGAAAAAAGAACAAGGGAATATGTATTTAAGATTGCACAAAGCTGCGTATATAACGCACATCGTTTAGTACTAGAGTTTAACAGAGTAGGCTTAATATTAACACAGTAACTTCAACGGTAATTGGAAAAATGCAATTTCTTTAAGAAAGCTAGTTATATGTTAAATACGAAAATGTAATTATTGATAAATATTGTTTTAATGTAACACGACAGCCTATAATACTAGATCTATTTATTTATGATTCTGTGAAAAATAACAATGTAGTTATAAAGCAAAATGCTTGCTTTCATTTTTTTTTAAAACACAATACAGCAATAAGATTGTATTTGATTTATATATCTATATAGAGGTGGAACTGACTGTAGTGTAATGTTTTCTGCAACATATCAGTTACTATAGACAGTTTATTAAACAGTTTCTGTAATAACTATAAAAAAATATATATATATATATAGATAGATAGATATAGATAGATAGATATGAGTCAGTGGTTGGAAATTTTGGTCTGTGATTGGTTAAAACCTCAAAAATAGATTGAACTATTGCCCTAACATCCTTACACCACCAGGCAATAGTCTCTATCTGTCATGTGATTGGTTCACATCACTGTCAGCCCCCCCCCCCCCTTTTCAAAGGAACGCCCTCCACCTACACTCCAACAAGATAAAATGACTGAACAAAAAAACTGCTGAACTAGGATTCTGTGACAGAAAATGAACTACAAAACATACTACAAAAGAAAGAAAAAAAACTAGCAGTATGAACTTCAAAAACATTTTCTGTTATTTATTTATGTTGTTTAGTTATTTACTTATGCTGTATCAGTGATATATAAACAAAATACTGTAAAGCCATAAATATTTGCAACCAAAATACTTGGCGAATCACACCCATAAAACCTATTTTGCGCCAGAAATGTTGGCGACCTGTTGCACTGGTAGTTGTATATTACTTCATTATGTCTACAGCACTAAGATATTCATGCCAAAAATATTTACTTTTTGTTTTCATACACAAAAAAACGCATCCAACCTTGCCTCCCTTATTATTTTTTGATTGACTCATATATTAAATATGTACTGCAGGCTCATAGTGGAAAATTAAATGACCATCGGGAAGACTACTGTTACCTTCAGGGTGCAATGCGCTCAGTCTGCGGCTTCAGGCATTATAGCCCCCTGTCGGTAACAACAGTCTTCCCTCAGGTCATATATATATATATATATAGACTGGAGAAGAGGGCTATAGTATATATATATATATATATATATATATATATATATATAAATATATATATATAGTTTATTATTATTATTATATTTTTTACATGAGAACAAATGATCACACATAAAAGAAAACTTCAGGCAAATTAATTTTATATCCTTTTAGTGTTTATTAAGTTGTCAGTTTCCAGGCATCACTTAGCTAATCCACAAGACCACTTTTATAGAGTATGGTGCTTCTCAGGTCATTTCTGGCTAGTTTTTTTGCCTGTCACATGGTAAAATCACACTCTGTAACACTTGCCAGACTGTTATTCTCTCAAATACAATAGTTCAGTCTTCATTTCATTCAATAACAACAATATGGGGATTTATGTATAGAACTTCTGTTCAAAACAACGTCAGTACAATCTTTGGGACATCCAGGTGCTACACACAAAAGGCTTGAAAAAATCACACTCTGCTTATGAAACGGCGATTTATTTAATGGAACTTAACAATCTGTTCACCTGATGAAGTTTAATCTGTAACTTGATTATAATTGCCAATAAAGCAACTCCATTGTTCAAACAGATGCACTTCTCACTCTATCCTAACAGTCTGAAATTAGTAAATGTAATTTTTAATAAAGTAGCACCATTCATCCAGTACTTTAAATATTTAAGGAAAAAAAAATGTAACAATGCAAAACCCACAAATTGTGGTTTCCATAATGGTTAACACATCCAACTAATAACGTCATAAAATGTAAGCCCTATTGTAGTTTGGTCTAAAAGCTAAATAAATAAATAATAATCTGTGTACACAAATAGCTTTTTATAACAGCCAATATAGCGACCAATGCAATAATTTCCAGATTCACTAATGGCTTTATGTAAATAATTAAATATCTTGCATTTATTAGCCAGAAATGTTGTATGCACAACAAGGCTTTATTTTGTAATTTATTATTATTATTATTTTTTTTTTAATTAACGTGTCAATATCAAAACTTTGTTTTAGAGAAATTGAGTAATTCATGATTTACTGTACAATTCAAATAGCTTTCCTGCCAAAGGCAAACAGACAACATGAATAGCAAGTTTGGACAAGAAACCTTAGACACATAGAAACATTACCAATAAACTAGCTTCCCACCACTATAGGCTACTTAATATTTTAGTGAAAAATATTATGCTGTAAGAAAGAAGAGTCAAATCAATATTTATGACTCAACTGTCAACTCAACATGATCCCAAACAGTGCTGTGTTAGGTGTTGTGACACTATATTGCTATGGACGACCAAGCTAACAGTAAGCAGTGAACAAGCTTGTTGTTAATAAATCAAAGTACACAATAAACACAATGGGGCATTCTGGGTAATTATCAAAGCTATTTACTCTTAATTGTCATTAGTACATTTTTCAGCAAGGAGAAGCACACCCAATAAAGTTAGCAAACCAGAAATAAACAACTAAGACTTTTAATTCAGGAGCTTGAATGAAGTATTTAGTTGTTTCTTGTACATTTTAGACATTTAATTCATGTTTGTTTGTTTTTTCCATTTAGAAAAAAAGGCTCTAACAACGATTTGGAGTAAATAGCTTTGAGAATCTTACCCAGAATGCCCTATTGTGTTTAGTGTGCACTTTGATTTATTAACTAGCTTGTTTGCTGCTTACTGGGTGCTTATTGGGTGTGTTTCTCCTCACTGAAAAAAATTGCTAATGATAAATTGGAGTAAATGGCTTTTAGAATTTAGCCCTGTGTCTTTGTCTGTGTTTTAAGAAGTTTAAATTAGACTTGGTACTTTTAGCCGTAGGATAATTCTCAATAGGGAATACTACACATAGATATTTGTAATGTATGATCATGTTGTGGTGGTATTTTTATAGCAACTAGGAAAGGCTGGATACTCCCAAAATAGATTTTAAGACAGGAGCATCACTTTCAAAAAAACAACACTTGATAATAAAAAATACTGGGAGTTCTAAAATTAAAACAAAAAAATAAATAAATAAATCTGTATTTACTCTCACCAGTGGTTCTGAACTGTTTTAAAGTGGCAATAGGTCCGTACACAATATTTTTCTTTCACATTACCATTAGAAACTTTTCAAATGCTTCTGTCACTTGATTATAAAATGTTAGTCACATACTGAGTTATAGAAAATGTAATGTAAATACATTTTTTTAAGAGATATTTAGACAATACAATGCAATTTAGCTCGCTTTAAAACGTTTTGGGCAATATATTAATATCTACATTTTGTCAGCTATACAGTGTTAAACCACCTTTTTTGTACTTATTTACATTGTCAATAGCAGGTATTCCTGGAGTTCTAACTGGATTTGTTTCCTTGATCATTCTTTGTTAATACTTTTTTATATTTTTATCTTTCTTCACAATGGCAGTTCTGTTCAGGGTTTTCTAAATGCACCTTTACATTGTGCTGTCCAAAAAATTTAAATTCCATGTACCAAAGTTCTGTGTAACATACATACATATATACCAGTATCCTGTTACTGTTTTTTTATATCAGATTTTGGATTGAGGACACACATTATTATTTGATTATTTAGCAGACGCCTTTATCCAAGGCGACTTACAGAGACTAGGGTGTGTGAAATATGCATCAGCTGCAGAGTCACTTACAACAATATCTCACCTGAAAGATGGAGCACAAGGAGGTTAAGTGACTTGCTCAAGGTCACACAGTGAGTTAGTGGCTGAGCCAGGATTTGAACTGGGGACCTCCTGGTTATAAGCCCTTTTCTTTAACCACCCAGACCAAATAATTGAAATACTAGTACATTACAGGTTGTAGCTTCAGTACAGGTTTCTATTGATATTTTGAGTAAAGCACTAGGTGTCACAAAATATAAACCTTACAAAACAATTAGGACATTTATATTATTATGTGTCAAATACTGTAAGCCACCTCATTTCTTATTGTCTGATAGTAAAATACTAACTTGATCGTGGAAAGTGAGGAATTGGCTGCACAGGAAACTAAAAACCCTGCTTATAAGCACTGCTTATATTTTTTACACCAGTCTGCCAAGACTGATCAATGCTGTTCTGGAGCATCACTGTCTATGTTTAAACAGGCTAAGGGGCCTCTTTCTGAAAGTGCTAGTCATGGGAAATTGTGATTAATTATGTGTGTTTAAACCACAGACTGGTGAAGACTGAAGTAAAAAATAAAGTTTGCCAATAGGAAAATAGGAAAATCATTACTGTAGTAAATGAAAAGAACAACAAAAATATTATAAGATGTTTGCTCTATTTTCAATACCCTTCTGAGTGGTTACTTACTGTTTTATTTTATTTTATTTTTTTAACACTTTCAGTTTTATAACTTTCACAAAAATGGTTCAAAGTGCACAATGGTGTAAAAAAATAGCTTTGATAAAAAAAAAAAAAGAAAAAAGGTATTTTTATAATAAACCTGATACTGGTGTTTTTTTTACTAACCCATTTTATTCTTGCAGTATCATTTAAAACATGTTAGGTGAATATTATTTATATACTACTGTATTGCAATGATAGAGAGTCATTTTAAGGATTTCTTAATGCTGCTCCCTCAGTTTAGTCAGTGTCTGTCTTAGCTATTGCTACAGAACCATAACATGTAGTTATCCATAAAACGTTTTTAAAATAAACTATGCAAATAGAGCACATTAGTAAGTAAGAGTTAGTATCAACTTTCTTAAAAAAAAGACACAATGATGTCAAATAAATTGATCAAAATGACTGTCTAGTAAAAACAGGTCAATTTGTATGCCAGTGCTTTGAAAACTAAATCTCTAATAGTGAATGTAAATATCTTTTGTGGAATTCTGTCTTTAAAAATATGGAAATAGCTAAAAATGACTGCTGTGTTTAGATCTGCCATCATTTATATCAACTAAATTGACCCAAATGTTATGTATCACTTTAAAGACTGAATTGTCTTACACATTTCAGCTACGGAAAACAAAGCTGTAAGGCCTAAATTCTCAATAGACCGCACAGTACAGCAGTAGTCTTTCTGCTTGGAAATTTATGGGCCATAGACAGTTTATAAGAAGCAATGTAGTTCATCAGTGAAACAGGCTGATTGAACATATGAGAACATTCTGCTTTGGAAGTTAAGTTTTGGAATAATACTCGCGTTGATAAAGATGTTTTCCTGGTTAAGTAAAGCAGTGGGGAATCTAATGCCACTTACTCTTAACCCAAACCAAAATACTACAGTGAGTCGCTCAGCTGTCCCGTTTTCATATCTGTGTAGAATTCTGTAAGAGGAGGCTAAAAAAACCACATAACGTTCTTAAAAACAAGGAATAAAACGTGAAACAGAACATTTTCTTATAGTCTGGTTGCCTCTGACGAAAATCAGTGAAATGTTGATTTTCAGTTATATGACTTCAGACAGATAGTAGGACAACTGTTTGCTCTGAAAGAGAGCACATTAGCAAAATAATGTATGAAGTATAATAATGTCATTATAATAATTTACCTGCCCAGTGTTTTTTGTTAAAGATGCATTGGAAATGATTCCACAGACACTTAAATGACAGTTTCCCACACTGTCTTGTGACAAAAGTAACTGAATAGCAGTCCTTTCACAGTCAGGTAGCTTACAAGTGCTTCAGATTTGTAGGCTGGTTAAAATAGGGGGCTTGGCAAACCAGATATAACAGCAAGACTCTACTGAACATAGCAGGGGGTGGTTCCAATGTGGCTTATATAATGAGTACCACTGCAAAAAACTAATACAAAACAACAGCTGGATTAGAAAAACACACTACAAGCGTTCTCCATGTGTAAGACTGTGCCCTTGAAATACCATTTTATGTATAAAGTCTTATGTAATATAATAATAAAAAGCAAGATTTGTAAAAATCTGCATCTGCCAAAATAAACAAACAAAACCCCCCCACACCCAGAAGTATATAAGAAAACATTTTGTAGTTACCTTAATGGACCCAGAATATATATATATATCACAGAGTGCATTAACCACCAGACAACCTTAAAATACAGATTTTTAAAGAATCCTGTCATTGCTTAAGCTTACTGCAATGCCAAACTGCATGTGTTCGGTGATTCAAAGACAAATGCTTAAAATGTAACACAACCATGAAAGTGCTGTGCTGTTTCCTTATTCACTGTTACAAAACAGAACATGATGTGTATGTTATCATGTGCTATGATTATATTAATGCTGTTGTAACTGAAGAAAAGGATCCCTCGTAGCTTATTTATCGCCAAAGGAGCTTAAAAAGAAAGACCTATACATTTTTGCAGTATCATTTGGCCACCCTTTACTGCACTTTACAAGTGTTTATGTAAAAATAAATCCCATCCCACTTAGAAATAGAGGAAATAAATCCATCTGATCAAACCTTTCTACCAGACATGCACAATGCATTTAACATGAAAAGCTTTTAGCATGGCAGAAGCACAGCTGAGGCTATTGTTAGCCCTGTGTGATGGATTAAGTTCAAGAATGTTAGTGTTATCCACTAAAACACTATTTAATTTATTAGTGATTGCATAAGCAAGGTCAGTGGAACTAAATGGGATGTCAATGACCTAAATAGAATCCCAAGGTAAATAATAAGCACTAAAATGAGTGAGTAACCTGAGCCGCACCTTCCACTGCATTGCCTGAATTTGCAAATTATATAAAACTGGATACACATCTTAAACTAGAGGTTTTGTTCAAATTAATACAAACCTTCAGGGCTACAGCTTTCCATTACCAGAATTACACCCAGTTTTCTGAAACTTCAACATAAAAAAAAAAACTGTGACACTGTTATCAAACCTTCTTAAAGTGACAACTGAACTCGAAAATAATACATAAAACAAGTGTCCTTGTGCTATTCATTTGGCAAAAAATAAAATAAGTAATTCATCATTTCATTTTGTTTCATTTAATGTGGGGTTGCAAAGATCCACTTAAAGTATATGTTTATATTTTTTAGCTGTGTCACCTGGGTCTGGGTGAGTTTTTCTGGTAAATTAATGTTGCTCATTGATGTTCTTTTAGGTGCACTTGTCTTATTTTCCTTTGATATATTTCTCAACTGTTTATTTTGGTGGTGTCCTCAAAGGCAACCGTTTGTTTTGAAAAGATGACATCATGGGACTGTTCGTTTACAGCCTCATTAATTCCAGTTTGATGACAACGAACGGTATTGAAAGACAATAAGGCTGTTAATCTCTGTAGTTCACAGAAACATAGAAGTATATATTTTTTAGGAACTTATTTTTTCTGCTATTTTTTCTTTCATGTAAAAACTTTGCAAGCAAACAAGAAACTAAAAAACAATTAAATAAAGTTTGCAGTGCTAAATGTGTAAATAATATGTGTATTTCAGTAAAATTCACCCCTTTGTGATGAATTCAAATTTTATAATAAAACCAACAGTACTGGAAGCCACTGTGGCAGGGCAAGCATTATAACATCTTCCCATCAATGTCTTCCCAAAGGCATTGGATACTGTTTAAATGAGCTAAACCATGCCACCATTTTAGCATTGCTAGTCATCACAGAATTTGGAATGAAGATTACCATTTTAAAGATCTAAGATTATGATCTTCAGATAAGAATTTTTCAGATCAATGAAGAGGTGAACTGCCAGCCTATAAAACACAGCCAGTTGAGATTGTTTATCAGAGTTTGAACGTAGATTTTTTAATTACAATTGAGGACAAAGTGGTTTTAGAAAGTGGTGCTAACAGTGCTATAGATTTAAACTAGTGTTTACTGGTGCAGTCATTCTGTAGATCACTTCCTGACTGCAGATTGACCATAGAGGAGAAACTGACATACAGCACAGGAAGTGATTAGGTACCAGGAAGCAGCCATATTAAACATTTAATCTATAGGGCAGATATTAAATATACATCTGCATATTACAGAAGTTAAAAACAATGATCAATGGTAATATGAGAAACAGGTCAAATAATGAATTTAAAGCCTTGGCTATCGATTTAAGAGAAGGATATGCAAAGGTTTCAAATACAACACTATAGATAAACGGCTGCATCCTGGTAATTTTGCTGTAGGAATTGTAGTTCAAACTCACTCAATGCAGCTTCAATCAGACAAGACCACTGGAATGAGTTTGAACTACTACACATTCATTTGACAAGGTACCAGAAAGCAGCATTTATGAGTAATGAACCAAATAAAATGATGATAATTCTAGGTTAGCACTTTATAGTGTTGGGATTAACTAAAAACATAAAAAATATGGTAAATCAGAGCCCATTATATCTGTCTTTAAACAAAGATGAATACCTGCATTCAGATAACTGTAGAGGTGGTCAGTTAACTTGAATTAAGAACTCCTTGCTCTCCTTCCCCCAGAAACACAGCATTTCACAAAATCCTGCTGACCTTTCGTGCCTCCACTCTGTGGTTTAATTGTACGTTTTTCCAATTGATTCCTCCAACAATAAAAACGTTAGGATTATTTAAATGAAGAGAAAAGGATAAATCATTTGTCTCCAGTTGGCTGAGCCTAAATTCTGTGTTAAATGACAAAAAAATGTATTGGGCATCAGGGAGTAAACAGTGTACCAAAGCAATTATTAACACCCGATCTGTTTGAGATCAGTCGATTGAATGGGACGTTATCAAGCAAAAATCCCATAGCAATGGGCCAGTAGGTACCTACTAGCCTCCCAACAGGTAAAGTAGGTCCGGATCAAGAGCTTTAATGGACGTCGGATGTAGTAGCCAGTTAGAGGGCGCTAAAAAGCAGTGTTGAAATAATAGGAAAAATTACTTAAATTTTTAATTAATTAGGTTTTGGGGTTGAGATTAGGGTTAGGGGTAGAGATTAGGTTAGTTGTAGACATTAGGTTTAGGGGTAGGGGGTAGATTTAGGGGTTAGTAGGCTAGTAGGTACCTACTGGCCCATTCATATGGTCTGATTTTTGCTTGATAACATCACATTTAATCGACTGATCTCAATCACATCGGCTGTTATTAAATGGGAAAATCAGATGCAGAATCCTTGTTTCCTTCACTCCGGTTCACTACAGCATAGATGGAAATTCCATTACCTGTCACATTGAGAGCAGAGGGGCAAGCTGTTACAGATCTCAACTGCAAGGTAAGGAAGTCATGAAGGGCCATGAGATCCATGTTTCTAGTTTTTTGTAATACAGAAGTGTTTTGATCAGTAAATAAAAGAAGTAAAGGGAAGGCTCACTTGGCCAACATATGTGTCATTTCTAACTGACGTAACAAAGTAATAAATGAGCTGCTTTCCTTGAACGTTTTCCCCAGCATATGTGTATTAAGGAGTTTCTGAACCACCACTGTGTAAGTGACATCTTCTCATTATCCAGTTCCTTTTTATTATGTACAGTATTGCATTGTTCTTTTTTTATCTAATTTGGAAAAAAGTGAAGTCCTCACTTGTGGCTTCTCCTGCCCATTCCATTCTAAGACCTTGTTCAACAATGCCCTTAATTGTCCAATTAAAGTACTAAGGACTTGGGTGAAATGGAGTGGAATGGACTGTATGAGCCACAGTGCCACTGTTTTAAAAGATTTACATCCGTTGGACAAACAAATACCTGCCATAACACTGCAACTCTGCAAGGTCTGTATAGTTTCCTAATTCCTTTAGGGACACTGGAGTGAAAGTCTTTGGAAAACTCTTCTCCAGAATGGCCCATAGTCATAGTCATCATTTAAGAGGCTTTAATGTAAAACTTTAAATAACCTACTGTAATAAATGACATTGGTAGGTGTCAGTGTCTTGTTCTCAGTGCTTAAACAGTATGTACAATTTATAATTTTTTTTAAAGTTGCAGCACGTTGGGCCATTACACTTTTTTACACTTAAGACACTTGCAGTGGCCCTTTTCACTGCTAAACCTTTCCTGTTTACAATCTACATCATTCAAAAGTTAAACAGGTTTAAGCCTTCCATGATTATGTTTTGCTTGTGTCCTTTTGGCCACATGACTAAGAGTCAACAAATGTTTGCAAATCAGTGATTAATGGTTGTGTATTTATAGTCTTCTGGTTGAAAAGCCATCGTGCCAGTCTCTTAACTTTCTAGGTCCCAGAGCTTGATGCATATTCATCTCCAACCCTAACTGTACTTGATCCCTGTTGGGAGTTTAGAGAGGAGTAGATTAAGGATAAAAATGACTCTGATGGATCTGCGATGAGAACAAAGCACCTGAATTTGGTTCTTTGATAATATGCTGTTGAAGAATGACTTTATAAGCCCCAATCCAAACATGTATTTTAATGGAAGCCTGCATAGGACCAAAAAAAGAGGAAAAGCTGTTGGTGTTACCATGTGACTTGTGCTTTCAGATTAAGATAAGAGATTAAGGAATTTTACCCAGCAACTTGAGATGCTTTGTTAGGGACTGAAGAGACTTGAGCTGTTTTGTCCTCAAACCACACGTGAACAAAAAGCAAACAGGCACTTAATCCTGACAGACAGCCGAATTTGACATCAATTTGTCCCTTGGGGGGGAGATCATGAGTTCTCTGTGAGTAGCTAAACTGTTATTCCCCGTTTAAAAAAAAAAAAATCTAATGTCAGTGCAATATATCCATACCCATAATGTTTGGCTCCCATGCCATAATTCACACTTGCCAAGGGATTGATCATCAGTTTTATTGAGTGAAACAAGGTTTAGTGTACAAAATAAAACATGAAATGACAGAGTTTTTACCGTACACAGCTAAAATATGTTCAGATTTATTGTACAAACATATCATCCTTCTAAATTAAAGTTGGTGTTTCCAGTTTGATTTCCACCTTAAGAAACTTTTTAAATATCTTTAGAAACTGACCTTGCTAATATAAAGTTTACAAAAGTTTCTATATATATATAAACTGGCACACACTACCAAAATACCTAAGAAAACTGTATTAACTATTTTGATAACAGTTATGGAAAATATTATATTTCTATGTTTTTTTTTGTTTTGTTTTTTTTTTATAAACCAATAGTGTTATATCTCCATGAAATGTTAATATCTTAACATTTCTTCACATACTACAACTGAGCAGCATCTAAGGTGTGTTAAGATAATATTAAGTCAGCACTGTGAGACAAGGTGGAAGCAAGATTCGTTGGTCCAATTCTCATTTTCTGGTGTTTTCTGGTGAAAACACCAGAAAATGTAATAACACCACTCTGTGGTGTAACTAAGCAGAGCTTGCTGTGAATGTGTAGATGTGCATATTCAAATGGATTCTAACATGCTTGTCTTGACATACAATATTTAATCATTTAAATATATGTTATGTTGAATAACTATAGTTGTTGGTACTCAACATATAGTTTGAACTGGCATACATTTAAGACATGTATTTGCATAGGCGGCACGTGAGTCTTTTGTTTGGGTAGGCTATTCCACACTTTTCCCCCAGCATTTATTGAACCCAACAATGTACAGTAAGATACACACACATTATATATATATATATATATATATATATATATATATATATATATATATATATATATATATATATATATATATATATATATATTACTCTGTTACTAGTGAATCTGAATACTAAGTTTCATTCATTGTGTTCAGTTTGAAAAATAGTGACAAACACAAATAAAAGCTGTAAACCGGATTCATTCTCCTGCGTCTTTTTGAGAACTTGTATCATAATTTTTAGCACAAAACAGACCTTGAAACCACTCAGGGATGCTACATATGTATTTGCCATTGTTTTTTTTTCCAACATAAGGCGGCCAAATAAATTAAGTTTAACATAGTACTAGCTTGTACTTTAAAACATGTTATGCCTATTTAAGCAAATTAGAAAAAACAGTAAGGATGACAAGCTGCAGTTTTTTAAAACCTTTAAATCCGTTAACCTGTTCTGCAGTCTTACAGTACCTACACCAATTTTGAACACCATTTCCATCACTTCACACCAATTTAAATCAATTATTAATACTGACTATTAAGCTTCTAAACACACACTTGCTATCGTATTTATAATCAAGGGGCATTCAACGTATTTCATAAGGTATATTTGCAAAAAGAAAATAATAACTGCACTCTTACGGTAAACTTTTGAATATCTATATGGGGCTCAGATCGCAGGGAAGAATGGACGTTAAACCAGCCAAGCATTGTCTCCACGAATGACATTGAAATGTAACTAAATCCTGTATTTTGGACCTTGGTGATACTGCAACAGGACCGTCACAGCCTTGTTTACCTGTATCTATGAAAACTGTCTTTGGTAAGCAAAACCATTCATTTTCATTGGAATATTAAAATACATTTTCATATAAGCAGGCAGATGCTGTTTTCTGCTTTCCTTGCAGACACTTTTTCAGAAGTTCAAAAGACCCAGCTTTTACTGAAAATGGAGTGAAGGACTGGAAAAATCTAAAGAAAAAACTTCAGAAACATTCATAATCTGGCACCACAAACAGTGTTCTGAAAGGTGGCATTTGTTCAAACACTCAAAGGAAGTATTCTGACTGTAGCGTCACAGTTATCAAATTCTCACAAAATGGTGGTGTGTGAAAACAGACAGTATGCTACGAAAATATGTTGCCACAAGTTTTGTAAAATCAAATTCGGATTAAGCTGTTTGTATAGATAACAGCAATTCGAATAAATGTAGAAAATGTGAAGAGGATGTTCCAGGCAAGCAAATGAGCGAAAAGGATTCAGAGTTTTCATCGGCTGCCTCCTGCAGCGGTATGGGGGGCTCAGATTGTAACAAACCATACTTATTTTAGTTTTACTGTTTTTAACACATCCATGCCATTTAAGTTATGTACTTTAACAAGTTATGATAACACTTGTCTCTATTTAATACATTGTTTTTATAAACGTTGTTGACATTTATGTAAAACCAAAGCATTTTTAAATATTTCTAAAAATACTGTAGTAATGTATGTTTGTAAAACAGGGAAAGTGTTTATTATCTAGATATTAGGAAATGTTTCTCCTGCATAGGGAAAATACATGTTATCCAGATAATGTAGGTTACATAGATAATGGAAAAGCTAACCAGATCATGTTTCTTTTTTTGCTGTTAAAGTTATAACCACAAACAGTTCTAACCAGAAAAAAAACAACTCCCTGTGTTAAGTAAAGTAGTTATAACCTGTAATTGTAATATAATTTTCCTTAAAAAACACATTAAAGCTTATCGATTATTGATAAAATACCATTGAGTGCCCCATAACTGAACAACATTTTGGTTTGTTAAGAGATATTATGCATTGATGAGATATATCCCATTTTAGTGATTTTGCCAAAATGGGGTCAAAATGGCATTCTGTGATTAGAGTGCTCCATTTTTAAGGCAAGCATTTGTTAATAGACCCAACTCACATCAAAATGCACCTTTAAATCACGTAAATAGAATAACACATTAAAGCATGTCACATTCCTCTCAAGGGAGTAAAAACCAGAGCTCTGACTCCTGATCAGGGACTCTACAGAGAGGTTACAGGGGAGTCTGATGTTGTATTTGCCAATTCTCTCCTGCTAAGACTGCTGATGAGTGTGAGGGGCCAGAGAGGGGTTTGGTTGGGGAAATTAGCTCAAACGTGGTTTAAGTTTTTAAGGTAGAGCAAAATCGGGGTGATTCAAAGGACACGGTGTCTTGTAAAACATATGTAGTTAATATCAGAGCCATAAAACTTAAAATTAAAAGCTATTTGGAAAACAGAAAGGGAAATATTTATGCTTCTGTCCAAGATAGAGCTCATTTACCCCAGGGCAGTTTCCTGAGCAACACACAGGTAAAAACTGTCATCAGCTGAAAACCTATGCTATAGAAATTTCCCGACAGATTAATGTAGTTACATCAGGCCTTTTAACTATTACACATGGTTTTGGTGACTTGAAAGGCTGGTTTATAATTAAAGTACTGCAGAGAAAAAGTAATAAAACATTTGCTCTCAAAATACATTTTTTTTCACTGTTTGCTCTACTAAGAGAAAACCATATGATTCTTACCCCCTTACCCCCTTGCTCTTAAAAAAAAAAAAAAAAAAAAACAGGACTTTGATTGAAAAGCTGCAAAGGGCAATTATAATTCTGAAAATGTACAGGCCACTCATTTTAGCAGCGGTTTCTACCATAAATCTGTTGGCTTATTCTGTGTACTTTGTTATAGCCCTTCAGTTTGCTTTGGCCTACACATTTTTATTACCTTTAGTGGTATATGTATTGTGTCCTACATGTTGACTGCTACAAGGATAAATGTTCCTTTTAACAGACATCCCCACAAAAATATATTTTGCTTCACAAAATTGCATATTGATATTTATCTGTCATTAAACAGCTTCCATATATCAGAATTTAGAAATATGTCAGGTTTATTTTATCCATTCTGAAACATGATATTCTAAAATCCAAAATTGTATTATAGCCTTATAAATAGTTTGTTGGTCTAAGTGTGTAACGTTGGTACATGGAAATGGTTATTGTAACAAAGTCTTCTTTGGGTACAAAATAACAAGTCTCACAAGTTACCTATTCCATAGAACTGAATAACATTTTGCAGCAATGTGAAAAACAGCGCTTGCAATTAACTAAACATTGTGCTGCAGATTTATTGTCCATTTCATTCCAGACTAGAAAAAGTATTGCACTAGCTCCTGATCTGTAAACTGAAATGTATGTATTGCAGCAAGCAACATTGTGTGTAGTCATTACATAAAAAAATAAAAACACACACAAAAAAAATGCAATGAAAATGTATGACCTTAACATTCCTTCAGGGTCAAGCAATTTATCAAATCCTCCACTTTCTGGTTTCAATTACACAGCTATTGTGGAAAGAGGCTATTTTAGCAGGTTCATTTGCCTCAGTCGGGAATATTAAGACTAGCCTAATGCTTCACCTTTAGTGCAGTCTATTTTAGCCTTTGGAGAAAAACCAATCATCTGTATTGGAACTATGTATCAGAATAGAGCTGTTATCAATGTATATAGTTGGCGGCAGTGACTGTGGTAGAGTGGTGATAAATCCCATTTTTATTGTTGAAAAATTCCAACCTCTCTCCATGCCTGACAGCTCCCCACGTTCTCATACCCATTTGGACAATTTCTACACTGTGTCCATCTGGTTCTTATTAAAAATCAACCTGCCTACGTCTGATCCAAAAAAAAAGGGCAGGTCAAAATGAGGGGAAAGAAGGCAAGATGATGAACAAAACAGAAAAACGAGAGAGGGGGTTTCCAGTAAAAACATATTAGAAAGCTAGCGCATTAAAAACAGCACTAGATTGTACTATTGTCTTTATCTGTAACAATAAAGTAAGACACAGCCAAAATAAATCATTTGGTTGAACAAAATGCCAGCTTGTACTCTATGGTTCTGTTTATTAGTCACACTGCTAGCACCTGCTCCAAAGAAGCTTTTGCCAAACTGCATGCCACTCTTTTCCAAGTTAAATTAGAGTGATCATCTTTTTTCTATTTGAAATTAAAGGGATGAGTTTGGCTGAGTGTTTCCAACATGGTAAAACAACACATTAAAAAAAATAAAACAACAACAGCAGCTCAATGGTTTCCAAACACACAGATTTCTCGTATGTTGAATGCATTGATATCTTTTCTGATATAATTCTAATTCACTACATATGCAGTGAACAAACACTGCACAAGTATTTTACAGAATTATTCTAAAATTAGTGCATGTTCGAGGTTCTACAAGCTCCTGCTCATGATGCAAAATGAAAATGTAACACTATCAAAATTATCTTGTTGGATAAATGAAACCTGTAACCTGCACCCAAGTGTAAAAATCTACATCTATATTTCAAACATATGTTCATATTAATCAAACATCAGCAATTAGTACAAGCGGAAACCTTGAATAAAACTGATCACAATATAGTCTGACCTGTTCCGTAGATATATTAAGCTACAGTTGTGTACATTAAAATTAATAAAATCATACTTGTATTTAAAGCACCCTACCTATTTCAGGACAGTAATACAAACCCTGTATGGCATAATGTGAAGCATGACAGTTGAACAGGAATTACATCAATAATACAGCATTAAAATAGTTAAAGCTGAGCATCAAAGCTTCAAAAGTCCCCATGGGCTGACCTTTAAGGAAAACCCAGCAGTCGCTGTTAAACTCATAAGATGAAACTAACCTACTCAGCTAGGCCTTTTCTTTGTGTGATAACAGTAAAAATACTATAATAAATAGGGAACATGTGTCTTCAGGCAACTATCAGTGATTCATTGCCCAACTGAGAAAAAAAAAAAATATTAGGCTCAATTAATAATAAACAGTCTTAATAAGCGTCACTAAATATTTAAAATGGCTCATTGCTTTACCAATATTCCTACAGCTTCCGCTTTGTCCAATAGGGTAATAGTAGAATAAACTCATTGTGAATACATTGCCTGTGTAACAAAATGTATTATATAAATGCCCTTTATTGCATTGATTATTTATTTCAGTAGTGCTATTAATGTTTAATTGAAATACATTGAAATACATAGTCATATGTGGATATTCATCATATGTCTAGTTCCAGGTTTATATATATATATATATATATATATATATATATATATATATCACTTCTGTGATACTGGAACTCACTTCATGTAACCCTCTTTCTATTCAATGAATCATCAGGAATTTTTTTTTTTAAATAAACTTCCCATTCACAAGTCCTTCGCTTTGAGTGCATGCTACATAATGTGGTTCCGTGACTAATTCTATATTCAAATGATGACTTCACTCATTCAATCCTGGCATGCACTCGAGTGTATTAAAATGGTGCTGCAGCAAATGAATTACGGTATGCTAGAGGGTCAAAAAAGAATGTGTTAAATATGAGATTAATTGACAGCCCTAATATATATATATAGCTGTACATTACTTCTTTTTTGTTAAACACACCTCAGTGATTTGTTTATAAATAAAACCTCTGCAGTTTACTCACAAGCTCATACATTACTGTAAATCAGAATAATTGGTAACACAAACTTTTTTTTTAATATATATATATATATATATATATATATATATATATATATATATATATATATATATATATATATATATATATATATATGGTCCTTTAAACATTTGAATGCAAACTCATGTGAGTCTCCTTTTATTTGCAGATTGTATGAGACACAAGAGAATGCACATAACTATGAAATAACATTATAATCAGACTTAACCTGGGGATATGAATCACTGGTTTCATTAACTGCTGGTAACCTATTCAAATTGGACCCTTGTCCATAATGTCCATCCATCTATTTATGTCCAGATTATATTAAAGCCCTGTAATGGTCTTTTCTATGTACGTTACATCTAGCTGTTATAATTAATGGCTGTGCTTTATAACTCAATAGCTGTATTCTTGATAAACTCATGCACTGTTAATAGCACCATTGAAATAAATAATCAATGCAATAAAGGGCATTTATATAATACATTTCTTTACACAGGCAATTATTCACAATGAGTTTATTCTCCTATTACCCTATTGGACAAAGCAGAAGCTGTAGGAATATTGGTAAAGCAATGAGCCACCTTTAATATTTAGTGAAGCTTATTAAGACTGTTTATTATTAACTGAGCCTAATATTTGTATCTCAGTTGTGCAATGCACACATAAAATTGCTTTTTAATTGGTTGCAGTGTTGACTTTTTAAAAGAGAACATGCTGATGTTTTTAGGATGATGGTGTTTGTCATGGAAGTCTCCAGAGGTCGTGTCTGACCTGATGGTACAAGGTGACAAAGTGAAATGTAATACAAAAATTTGAATAGCTGTGATGCTACTCATTAATTTATATATTAGTTAATACATTTTGCAGGTATATGTCAAAGAAAATTGGTGAAGGAGAATAATGAAAATGTACAAAATGCTTACAAGTAATGTATTAACAATATGTTGTAAATACATTATTTTCTATATGCTGAAAGCACACTGTACATGGAGAAACTCAAGGCCAACCATTCCCAGCTCTTCACTATGTTGCATTATTGAACAAACGCAAAAGGTGTTAGTGTAATTAGTCCTGTTCTTGTTTAATTCGTCGCACAGACAGAAACGCCACAGTTTTTTGACAAGTAATCTCAAATTGTTCTGCACTAACTTGTTTATACGAAGAAAATTTTACGACTAGTAATATGAGAAATGTGCCAGACGCTTAATGTTGTCAGCTCCACTGACAAGATGCAGAAATTTTACAGTACCATAATCCATGAAGATTTTTCAGACAGTTTGTCCACAATTCTCTAACTCATTTAGAAAGCCAACAGCTTATGTTGTTGCTCCTGACAGTGATGGCTGTTTCAAACCATTTTATGAACGATTTGGCTGCCTGTGCTGTTTTTTTTCTTTTTTTTTTCTTTTTACAGTTTTGTTCTCAAAATGCAGCTGAAAAGTAAATTAACATTGATTTAGGACAACAAACCACGAAGTTAGGTGGAATTTATTTAAGCACTGACTCAGAAACAAAAGGTTATATTTCAGTGCACAAAACCTTACCTATATTACATTTGGAACGAAGTCTTAAGAGTATTTTTGCACTTTAAAAGTGTTTATATATATATATATATATATATATATATATATATATATATATATATATATATATATATATATAATGATGGGATGTTCTGCAAATGAATGTACTTTATAGCTTTGTAAAGGTTACATTTCCAAATAAATAAATAAATAAATAAATAATAATGAACATGGCTGCCTTTTATTCAGACATCCACAGTGTGAATTATCTTTTATTTTGCTCAATTTTTGCTCCATATTTATCATAACGTGTGCTTGTATGAGTGCTCCTGCACAGACAATGTAAATCAAAGCCAGCTACAAATGAAAAATAAAATAATATTGCAACATAAAAACTATTTACAGTTAATAACTGTCAAATATTAATGTACTTTTTGTGGACAAATTTTGTGTTTCAAAAGACTGACATATATTTCATTTTTTATAAAGTACTATAGATAGATAGATTGATAGTTAAATAAAGCTATATAGGTCAGACTCTATTGTATTATTATATTAAGAGACAACATAATATAGTTATATGGCTTTACAATCTCTTGGCCATCCAACTAAAGATATGTAAGTGAATTAATTTATTTTGATAATCCTCTTTCTACACAGAGCATTTTGCAGTCTATGTCAAAATGAATGACAACAATTTGGCCAGCTCTCTAGGAGCAGCACTCAGCATTGACAGGCGAATTATCAAGGGCCCAGAGCTCCTTATTATCAGAGGAGAAGTCATCAGAAGGACGCGCACAGGATCCCTCTCTCCTGTCACTATTTGTCAGTGGGACAAGGACCACTGCTACGGGTAGCTGACAGGTAATTTCAACAATAACAATTACTCCCATTACTGGTGTCATAAACAATTCGCCCAAGGCACGGCAATAACAAAGCTTTATAATTCCGTGCCATATAAATAAATGCCAGCAGGTAACAAGTAATTTAACAGGGAGCAGGCCTGTGCCAGCATTAACATTATTGTTATATGAAAATGGAGAATTGAAAAAATAAATTGAATATGTTAATAAATTATAAAAGGTTAAACAGCAGCAAGAGCTAAAAGAAAAGTTTGATATGAAAAAAAATGTTCAACAACAGAGTTTTTATAAATACGCATTTAATGTCTAGAAAGTAATTTCAAATACAGTATGTGTAGCAGAAGTAAAACAGTTTTTTTTGTTTTGTTTTATCCCACTTTGATTTAGGTCCTAGTTTCAGTGTCTGCTTTTAGTAATGTAACTGTATTTGATTTTTGATAGCATTTTTGGGAGGATTTATTAGTTTCCTGATCAATGTCAGCTTAACCTTAATAAACAAATACACATTTCATAGGTAGATGTATTATACTTTATGACATCTAAGTTTTCAAGCTTTTGCAATAAGTCAACTATTTTCTTTAGACAAAAACAAGCTGGTTACTCCAATTTGATTAACACAAAAGATACAAATAAAACAATAAATGATATTATATTATACAACAAGAGTGGCATAAATCCAGTATTTCTCAGTTTCAAGAAGGGTGTGTGTTATCCATGCTTATTTTGCGAAAAACCCTTCCTAATTAATTAAATGCAATTTTAAACAGCACGTCAACTGTAATGCAAAAATGGCAACAGAATATATTATTTTGACTGTAGTGTGATGACTGAAAAAAGAAATCCTGCTATCCAGCTGATTTTTCACATGTGCTATTAGATAATAGCATTAAAAGTCGTGTTCGAATGACTTGAGCCCCAGATCAACACATTCAACAATTTTGCTATCTGACCAGAAAGACAACAAGCCATCAGCCCCCACAGCAGTAAAAGAGTTTGAAAATCTCTAATTAGGAAAGCTGTGGAGCAATTAACGCATGTCAAACTCTGCTTCATCAAGTGCCACTCTAATTTTGTCTCTAAAAATTAATGGACTTTTTTTGTGCCCCCAAAGGCAACACCAATTCAAATCTGCTCATGATGCAGTGTTGCACAGCTAAGCAGCTCCTTGATTACAATCCAGCACACTTCTAACTGCCTTCGTTCTCACTGCCACACATACTTTGTCAACAGTCAAATTAGACTGTGCTGATAACAACGCATAATGGCATTGCTCAACTGTGGTCTAGTGAATGTGACACACTAGACAAAAATCTGAACGAACACACATACGCAAAAATATACACAAAAAATGTCCTGAGGTAAGAATAGGTCTACTTTATTCATATATTTTGCAGAATTTTAGGGTTATAGACTGTTTATGTATTTATATATTTTTCCTAATGTTGAACGCCTTTTCACTGCCAGTAACTAATGGCTTGCTAAGCTGTTTGGCTAACTGGTCCTCGTGCAAGAGATTTGTGATTTGTTTACTGATAGCAGTTAACTGTAATTGTATCTGATTTGTTTGCATGATCAAACAAAAAACCTTTTTCTATAATAATAATAATAATAATAATAATAATAATAATAATAATAATAATAATAAACAGTAGAAATACATGTTTAAGAAATAGTACATTTTATTTTTCACAATTAGAAAATCTAGTTTTTAAATAGGTGTGAATGGCTACTATGGTTGCCATGTGCTAAACGTCAACATTTTCAGAAATTCTTCTAAAAGTTGTAAAAAGAAATACATTTCATTAATTTCTTTTTTTTTTTTGCTTAAGAAAAAAGACTTTCTGATTTAAAAAAAGAATGATATCTTAATTTCATTCAGTTATTTTTATATTTATTTCTAAACCTTTTGTTCATTTTATTACAACTGTCAAATGTATAGCATTATTTATACATGTATAAACCTTAATATCATATAATATCATTAATAACCTTAGTATCATTTGTGGCCACCAGGAATAATATATACTTCAATAAATACTATTCTGTGGGCATTGGTATAACAGTTGATAATGTTTGAAAGTAATTGAAAGAAAATGCCATTGAACATTTTCATTCTAATAAATACATTTAAAAATAAATCTTTTAAAAGTCTCATTTTATGTGGTTAGAGAAAATGCAAATATTAACAATATTGATACATTTGGAAATACTGATATTGAAACATATTAACTGTCAATACATTTACGTTTATATATATACAGTAGACTGACACTGCTTTAATTTAAAAGAAAAGGGAAAAGGTGTAGGACAGGTTTTGTTTTCGAATAAGAAAAATACTGAAAGTTTAAATAACATAAAGATTATTATTTTACGAATATAAAAAGTTCCCTTTTGTCTAGTTTTGTAACGAAAACATAGGTACCCAAAATAATACTCAAAAACTGTGATAAGAAACACACAGCCTAAGAAAAAGCTAATTAAACAGTATGTAATGCTTAATACAGAAAAAAAAACCTCCATGCTCAAATAACATGAAATTTATTGGAGTTTACAAAAGACATTTCATTACGCTGTGCCACATCATATAACACAGATTTTTCCAGCATCAGAGCTGCAATGAAATCAGTTGAGAAAGATGAACCATATGTTTTTTTCTACCAGCAAATACATTCTGCATTCCCCAAAGTTTTCTAATTGTGCTTCCTGACCATGTGTAATATCAATAATGTGCTCTGAAAGACGCCACCATGAGCTATTCGGTGTACCCTTCTAATACAGTATTTAATGGGAAATAATTAATCATAAAGGCCTGGAGAAGGAGGTGTTTGCCGGCTTCATTCTCAGCTGTAATCTCTTTGTTGTGTGCCTGAAATGCTGTTTATCCTTCACCGAACAGCCAGCCAAGAACTGCTTGAAAGCAAATGGTTTTAAAAATGCTGCTATGAATGTAATTCTACAGGTAATATATAAATACAAATCAACCTGTGTTCTAAAAAACATATTATTTGTATTTATTTATTTTAATAAGGTTATGCTTTTTAAACCTACATCAAAAATGTATTTATTTTTGTATTCTTATCAAAAATGGTTAAGAATTATAATTTAACAATGCATGCCGGTGATGAGAAATGTAAATGTCTCCTTGCTTTAGGTGCAACTCTTTCAAGGGTTGTATTAAAACTGGTTGACTTTTCAAATCTTAAAATTCATCTTTTGCACTATTTTTTTGTGCTTTGGTTGTTCACTAATATGTATGTCAAATGTAATTAATGTAAAGGCCATTTTAAGCAGTTATCTGATTTACCAAAAAAAAAACAAAAAAAACATGACACAATAGTTGCCATTAAATCTAATTAAAACCTTTGTTTATTTCAAAAGACAAACAACACCGGCCATTTTTTTTTTTTGTTCTCTCTCCCTCTACAATGTTAATATCTGACTTAAACTGGAACAAATATACATAAATTCAAATAAGAGCACAGTAGGTATAGCCAGGTTTACAACATGTTCCTTACTTGTACTTAAATCATATTCATTCTCTGAAAGTTCTCACAGATTTCTGACCTACCACTTAGCCCTTAGAAGTTATCAATGGGTGCAAAATGCCAATGGACATTTACCACATTAACCAAACTCAAGGATAAAAAGGTGCTTTTGTTACCATTTTATCAAAGCTGTTCATCTTCCAGCCATGGGCAGGGGAAGCTGCTGGAATTGCTGATATTTCTCTGTCCGGGATCCCTTGCTTGTGCATCTCATTTACATATATTTGTCTCCAGCTGAGGATGCTTTCAGCTCATTAAGGCTTCCCCTTACAATGTATCTCATATCCCTGCTGCTGGGAAAGGCTTTCACCTGTGGTGACTGAGAAAAGAGGGTGAAGGAAAAATAAAACAACAAATTCTTCATAAAAAAAAGGAATCCTGTGTGTGTGTCTCTCTCTCTCTCTCTTCGAAAATGGGCACCATTTTGTGTTAAACAGCTTCTTGTCATGATAGATACCTCCAGGGGTCAGGGGTTAAAGTTGACTTGAAGGTCAGCAGTAAAACAACAGGCAAACCAAACTCCAAACTGGATATATATCTGTCAGTGGGAGCAGCAGTAGTGGAAGCCGAGCCAGGGTAGTGAACTTCTGTAACTTCAAATAGAGACCGAGAAAGACAATTTGAGGCAGATCAACTGAGTACCCTCGAGATCCTGCAACAGGCAACAAAAAAGCACAAAAACAGATACATGATGCTCCACATCAAACAATAAACAGTCCATTAAGTATCATGGCAAGATAAATGCTCATTTTAGTTCAAGAGCTTGAATTATTTCTATTTATTTAAGGCATGTCGACCCATGGCCAAAACCTGTTTCAGAGCGGGGATGAATAAAATTTTTATGGCTCATAAAACACAGCAATTCCTCTCAACGCATTTTGTACAACAGTTTTTCTGGCAGACCCTATTATAGGCCCTTGCAGGTTTTGTCGCCAGATAAAGCTGCTGTTACTGCACATCGTCTGGCTTGAAAAAAAAGAAAGCAGCAGGGAAAACAACATTTTGATATATCTTTGGAGGCAAAATCTCAACAGAAGTTTGCAGCAGGGACACTAAAAGTCTTGCATAGATTATTATAAACAGAGACACACTCATGCATATACAGATTGATACAATGAAAATCAATACATTTAATAACGTGTATTGAACTTCATAGATGTTATTTGGCAAAAAACTAATTGGTAATAAAACACGATGAAGTTAAGGCTTTTATAAAACAGATGTAAATCTCTCTGGTTAAAAGCAATATAAAGTGTTGGATTATTTAGTGATTCTGTGTTTTTTAACTTTCCATGGAATTAAATACATTTTTGTTATTTTTGTTTCGGATACATGTTTCCATTCCCATTTTAGTGTCATTTAATCAAATAAATTGAATATCACACCATGATATTTGCATGATCCCCTGGAGTTCAGCACAATAGTCTAACTTACAATTTTAGAAAGACAACTACTAACTCATATGGTCAGGATCAGTAATCAAGGAATTCCAGCCCCTGGGTATAGGCTGTATTTTGGTTTCATCTCATTCTGCAATACAGTATGCAACTTCATACTGTATAGATGTTAGTCTTCCCAAGTCTTTTTTGTCATTCCAACACAACAACACTCAACAGTTACCACAGTATATATTTTTTCATAACTGAAGCAACTGGACTAAGATATATATGGGGGTGTTATTGTATACAACGAATGGAAAACAAATCCCTTTATTTGGGAATAACTGTAAACTCATTTAAAATGCAATACAGTACACAAAGAAAACTATTAAAATATGTCAAAGTAAACATATTACTTTGAATTACATTATGATGAAAAATATGTCTGGGGAGGGGTTCTAAAATATGCCCTTCTGCAATTCACAGAGGGAGGAATGTAAGGGCCTGTAATTTCACCTACCTCCCCCTCATCTCTGTCTCTGTTTGTGAAGTGGGCCCTGGTTTCCCCCTCCTACTCCTGGACTGGGTCCTCAGGTCAGCAGACTGTAAATACACACAGCACTGCCCCAGCCCATAAATCTAAGACAGAGTCTGCGATATAAACCCAGATTAGCAATGTGAAAAGGAACAGACAGGGCCTGCACTGCAACCAATTTCTTTCCACCACCCCTAACACAGAAAAGAGTCAGAGGTGCTACACTAACTAGTATGAGAGGAAGAGACCTTTGGGTAAAATAAATATTCTACCCAAACATTTGATAAGTTTTGCTCATGCACCTGCAAACTTTAAAACATTGCATTAGCCTTTCATTAATATAATTTAAACTGTTAATACATGTTTAAGGCCCCATACTCCTATAATTCTAAATACATGTACAGTAGTTCTAAGAACTCAGTTTTATGGTTTAGAATTCTGGCATATGATCTTACATAGTTTTTCAACAAAGGTTTACAGTAGGGACACTAAGGAATTCTTACATACCACACATACAGGCTGACTTTTTTTTCTTTTTTGCTCCAAGGCACAATTTGCTACTTTTCTCTTATTGAAACATTCTGGTTTTAATAAGAAAAAAAACAAGATACATAGGCATCGTTATAGCACAGAACTGAATTTGCTTTAGGTTTTTAATTTAATCTTTTTTTCAGTTATCATCAACTTTACCTTTTGTGGCTTTTCAGTTCCACCCACTTCTGTACTATACCACAAAGCAAATTTAAAGTATATGTTTTAGTACAATTGTACTATTTGGATATTTAGGCAAAATCTGTTCACATAGATGCAAAGGAAATCATATGCAAATGTATCCCATAGGGTTTCTATACAATGCACAAAGCAATATGAAACAGTAAATGAGAGAATATTTGTTTTCTCTGTGTGTGACTGTATGAGAGCCCTGTTTATACAGTATCATTTTTCAAATCAAAACAGTAGGTTCATGACATACTACCAATTAACCAATTACAGCCTCTGTGGATCAGCCCTGGATGAGATCAAAAGCTTCAACAGCATTCTAGTTTGACTGAAATTAAAGTTAGAGACTCGTTATTATAATTTTAAAAGGGGCCCAACATCAGTGTGTGATTTAGAACATGATAATGATTCAGCCTGCTGTGCTCCACTGAATAGAAGTTTGATGTTACTGAAGAACACTAGTTTCCACATAAGTTATGATATAAAACATAACAAGGACTACATCTCACTCTTGAAACATGTAGAAGTATTTGATTTATGTTTATGGCCTTACACCTGCAGCTGAAGCTGCACTCAACTTTGCCAACCCGCAGAGTTTGGTTTACTGGGTGTCAAAGAGTCACAAGAAGCTGTGTAATTAAAATCTTAATTAACTGTAAACTAAAATGCCACCTGAGTTTTGAAAAGCTGTCAGTATTTTCCATTCACCTTTTAAGGTTCTTTCAAGAGCATTCTCTCTCTCTCTCTCTCTCTCTCTCTCTCTCTCTCTCTCTCTCTCTCTCTCTCTCGCTCTCAAAATTGTATAATTAGAATTTGCTAACAGTGAAAATTAATGTACCACTTTTGCCTGTGCTGTGACAGTATACGTGTGGAAATCCTACAGGGTCTACACTGTTATCTTCATTTTACCTTGAATTGCTTTGCATGAAATATTAGTAGCAGGAATGAAATGTGATGCAGAATGGCTTATACATACAGTGCAAGCTAATACAGTCCTCAAATGGATGATATACAAAAAAATTAGATTGCTTTATTTCTTAGTTCTGATATACTTTATCTATTGCTGGTCAAAAAAAATGTACACTAAAATACTTCTGATTGTCCTCCCAAGAGAATCATCTTGCATCACTCTATACTACTGTATATGTTTTATAATATATAGTTAAACACTATTGCTAATTGTGATGCAAGCCATCTGCTACAAACACATTTGATATGGCTGTCTCACATCAACATGATACAATACAATATTATGATACAATACAATATAATACAATGTAATATATTTATATCCATGTCCATGAACGAAGACATAATGAGAAAGCTATTTTAATTACAATATCTACACCTGAGCAGACATGCATCTAATAAAATATCCTTAAATTACTAAACCCATTTGTGAAATGTAAATGCCCCTAGGAATTTGTGAAAAAAAAGTTTCAAACCTATTGCTCATTCAATAAACAAACTAAGCAAATCTACAGATCTGTGAATCATACGTTTAATATTTTGTTTGGTTAACTACTAAGCTATTCACAATACTGCTTCATTTTAGTTTTTTTCGTTGTTGAGAGGAATGTTGTTTTGTTGAATTTTATTCATTATCCCTGAGTATCCCCAGATCAGACCAGAAATTGATGTAAGTGCATCATCTGGGGAAATGAACCGTAGGTACCCACAGCAGATGACAGGCAAGGCTTAGTTTCTGATTCAGCCACAAGCCAACAGGGGCACTCCCTGGCCATCTGTGTTCTATAAATTACAGTAACATTGGCACATGCTGCTTGTAAATCACCACCGAACAGGCCTCACCTTGTGACACACAACATGAACCCTGTGCTTTATTCCCATAAACTCTGCTCCACCGGCCGATATAAACTGAGGATTACATTTCTGAAAAAAATAGGCTTTTTATAGGTTTACGTCTTTTGTGTAAGTGTGCTTTAGACAAGGGGGGGAAAAAAAACACTAATGTTTACTATGCTTTGAAGTCAACACTTTTAATAAAACCAGAACTTGAAAGATTTGCCCTCCTGCACTCAGATACATTAGAGTAGCAGACCTTCTCCAGAAGTTTGGCAGTCTTACTATACAGCTTCTAGTCCCACAGGATTAATATATATATATATATATATATATATATATATATATATATATATATATATATATATATATATATACAGTGTATATATATATATTTTTCCCCCCACTGATGGCCTACACTGGTTTCTATTTCACATATTTATTCTATAATCACTGCTCTGGTAGTAAAAGGTGAGGGGTTATATGATTTATATATATATAACAGTGAAAGATCTGCAGTAGTTTCTGGCCAGTGTTGTAACACCAGTTTTACAACACACCACAAATGTAAAGTGAAGGGCATGAATGACAAATGCCAGTGTAGAGTCCACCATTCTTTTTAATTCTAAAAACGAAATGGAAGTCAAGAAAAATAGAAAACTACCAAGAACACACTTTCACGGTCTAGAACTATGTGTGTGTTGAGGTGGAGCTCTAATACCTGCTGCACAGGAATTGAATTCATAGTGTGCTGGTAGGTTCTACCTGCTTCATATTAGTTAAAATCTGGAAAACTAAACAGCCTGCAGCAAAATGCTAGTGGGCTAATGAGACTGTCATTGTGCTAATAAAGGAGGGTAAGAGACTTGGTTATTACCTCTTGCAATTTAATTTAACAAAAACATAACTACCAGATTAACACATCACGAATCAAGGACAAAGGGAGGAAAACTACTGATTGAAGATGTTCTATAAAATACACACCAGATGAATCAGTAGAGCTATTTGCATGACTGCTTGATTACCAGTACTATGATGTCATACAATTTATTTAGAATCCTGCCTGCATTCCCTGACCCTCATAAAAAGTAATTATATATATATATATTTTTTTTTTCACTCTCTGGCACCTACTATGTGGTATATGATAATCTTTTAATATCTGTAACCCTTGTTCTCCAAAAAAAGTTTTCAAAGGAAATGAAAAGTCTTCCATTGACACTATTCCAGCATAACTCACTTAGAGGACAGGGTACTGATGCCATGTTAATTAATACTAACAATGGAAGAAAACACAAATACATTACAATGAATTAAATACTTTCTCTAGCCTGGTTTGATTATTTGCAAGCATTCAAGATGCGGTCATTTATGTGTACATACATGTTTGTGTTTATTAACTGTTATTGTGGAAGTTATTCATCACTGCACACCTTGTCTGATCTTCCTTCAAGTTTATACTGATATTATAGAATTATATACTAAACTTATTATATGTACTCAATTATATATTTAACATATCACAAACTGGTAACAGATCTATTTTTATAATCTGTCAGTATGTCAAAATGATAGACTGCTGAGTATTTTCAGCCAATCAGAGCACTACCTTTTTCTGATGTATAATTAACACATTCTGGGCAAACAGAGTTAAAAGCAGCATTCTGAAATATGTTATAAATATTCTCTCAAACCAGATATTTATCCATCATAAGGACACGTCAGAAAACGGACTTCCCTGGTTACCTGGGGTCCAACCAGACCCCAGCAATAAAACAACATATAACTAATAACTGGAGTAAATGAATGAATGAAAATGTGTATATGAACACTTTATATTGCTGTTCCTTTACTTCTAGCCATCGCTTGGTATAATGTGTTTTTTATGTTATGCAAAATGCATAAGATGCCCAATGCGAACAGCTGTTTCCTAGCTAGTGAAAGCACCACTGTATTCTGGATGCTGTAGTTTATTCTAGGAACATGTCACCTGGGCACGTGAGATATCATTGGAAAGCTCTTTTTGTTTTCGAGTTACAGGTACTTGAACACACCTACCGATTTGCTGCGTGTCACAGCACTGGAGTACTGAATGAGGGGGTGGTAGAAAGTACACATGCCTGACATCAATGAAAAGCGTAATGCCTTCACTTTTAAATGACATTGAAACCGGAACACTATCTGTTGAAGCGACCGAGTAATAGGCAACAAACAAAACTTAGGAGCTGACTCGTGTCACATGATTCAAGCCTTAGTTTCGGTTTGCTGTAGTTTCGCTGTAGTTTCGCAACAATATATCACTGGAAAGCTCTAAATCTGTACTTTCAAACAAGCCTTGAGCCAGGAAGCTAGCTGTTATGGTGCCTGAGATATTCCCATGAGAAGGTCGGGCCGGTTGATACACTGCGCCAGGGGTCCATACGGACCCCAAACCTAAAACAATTTGGGAAATTCAACTAGGCTATCTGTAACAGGATGGGTGCCTGATAACTACCTAAAAGGAAACAAAAATTAAAGTCACAAGATCCACATAATAACTGATACTAAAGCACCGTGGGGCCCAAATGGACCCCAAGTTACCTTATGAGGGTTAAACAAAGACCTACAAATTTCAGAATTTCTTGTTTTAATTTGTACATCAGACCCCTTGGTGTATTTACAAATTTACAACATTACATTACTAACTAGCCCCCTAGTGTAATATAAAGCCAAATCAGGATCTTTCTGCAATGATGCTGGTTTCACAGGTACACAATTACTCAATTAACAAAGTAGTTGAACCATATAAGAAATGTAAGCAATGATGGATAGCTTTGTGGAGGCCATGTAAAGCTTGTGGATACACAAATAAAATAAAAATCCAACCCACATACTGCCTTCTGCTGTGTAGGCTGTGAACTTGCTGTTGCAGTTCTAAAAAGCAGTTTAACCAACATTTTGGGGCAAGACAACAGCAGGTTAGCAGGAGTGTCCAGTTAAAAAATGTATGAATGGACAAACAATGAATCCCATTACTTTGGAATGTTATGAGTAAGGTTTGAATTGCACTGCTGAAACATTTTCTAATTTCCATGTTATGCATTTACTGTTGTCCTTTTTTTTAAATGTATCTAAAAGTAACTATGTTATGCGTAACCACATTTAGTTACCTGTCTGAAAAAGGAACCATTGCAGTTACAAGTTACTGAAAATGTAGCTGGATTACACTACATGTCATGTGTTACTCCCCAACTGGCTGCAGATATTTTATGCTTGGTTAAATTTGGGTTAAATTTGGAGCATAGCCTAATGCTGGGACTCATAACATTCAAATTCAGAAGGACAGCAAGCCAGTACAGTGTGTGCTAAATCACTGAGCTGCAACAAAATATGTCTAATCTATAAACATTATTATTATTATTATTATTATTATTATTATTATTATTATTATTATTATTATTATTATTATTATTATTATACTATAATAATAATAATAATAATAATAATAATAATAATAATAATAATAATAATAATAATAATAATAATAATACATTAATTTACTGATTTGTTTTATTTTTTAATTACTAACTTTTAGGATGTTATATATCAGTTGAATCATTTTCTTTAACATTTAACATTAATTAATTGTAAAATGCAATAGTAACCTGTGTAGACGAGAGTCCATGAAAGCATATCATTTTTAGTTTGAGTAGTGTGTCGTGTGTTTATTATATTTAGGCCAAATGCCATGACCTTTAACTCAATCCTATTTTTCTCCTAAGGACATTTTACTGTGGCAACTACAATAGCTCACATTGAAAAGTCCAGCAACTGCTGGTGATGATCTGGTTTCTTAATGGATACCCATCTGGTAGCTTATTAAAAATGCCAGCACAATTTTACAGCAAATAAATTGGATTAATACAATCACCTTTTTCTTCTACTTGAAGAATATACTCTTAAGGGTTTTGTAAGCTCGTGATTTTATATCTTTAAATCTGATAACAATCACATGAATTCAAAATGACCAGCATGACCAGTTGAAAAAATGTAAAACTACCATCAGGGCCAGAATAAACCAGTAGGGGTCATTTACAATTTCCAACAGGGTTGCACTTGGATAATCAGCTTATTATAATATTACTAATAAACAATACAAAATATCCCCATGGAGATTTTTAAATAAATACATAAATAAATACATTAAGATAACTGGTAAAAATGTAGTAAGGTATTTTTCACATATTGTTTCTAACAAATCTGATACATGCACTACCTACCAGGTATAAATTGTATTGATAGGGCCACTTTTTAAGCACAGACAATCCCAATAAGAAAACTGAAACCAGCTCTTGAAGATATGCCATCAAGTAAAACAGACAGTTCCAAAACCCTCAGTAGCCAACTTAAGCATAGGAAGGAGTCTGCTAATAAACTAAAGCTTTATATTAGCTTTAGTTTATGGATACCCATCTGGAACCTACCTGGAAGGGCTCAGCGATTTACAGCCTAGGAAGGAGGTTAAGGACAAACACTAGCGTTCTATGAAAATGTGAGGGGGTGTAAATAAACCTGAAGATGTCATGCTGAAGGAAACACAGGAACAAAATAAATCTTCTGTATATGTTTATACACTTCTGAAAACAGACTTGAGGTCATGGGCTTTCTTTTCAACCAGAGCTCAGATAGGGTTTCTTGATTGCTTGTTTATTTTATATAACTTCTATTTCCACAAAGCAATATTAAACTGGAATCTGGTGCACCATGCAAGAGATCTTTATGGATTGCATAACACACATAAAATGTACAGTATCAACTCAATCAATGGGTTTATTATATAAGTAACATATTAGCTGTGCAATGCAGGAAAGCATTCAGTTTCCATGAAGGTATTGTTAAGCATAGAAAAAAAAACAAGTATATTATATCCACAACAAAATAATACAGTCAGCGCTCGGATATCCATTACCCAGATACACGTCAGTCGCGTTTTACCGCCCTTGTATTTCAGTAGTTCGGGACAAACACCAATCACAAAATGTTTTAGTACAAATATTTATTGTAGAGAATGCGGAGTATGCGATTTAACAGAAAAGTATGCTGTATATACACACATTCATTTGGCATCAAACCTAACTTGGTTTGAGGGTTCGCTGCCTGGCCAACTGGACGAGGCTGAGACCCCCATTTGATAAAACATAAAAACTGTTATTAAGAAAGGTGGAGATGGGGAGGTGGTGGGTTACGATGAAATCAAAACGCAACTGAGAGATAAGTGAAGAGGGTATTTATAGTGCTAACAATTTAAATTAGCTAATGTGTAAATTGAATGATTCAATTTGGTGATGCGGAGATTGGTGTCTGACCCTCCTCCCGAACTTTAATTATAAATTTCATTAAGAGTAAAATCAATCTCCATTATCTATATGTAACAAATTAATGCTTACCCGTCACACGTGATTTCTGACTCCTTTTCTGATACAAAGCCCATCTCTTCAATGTTAAAATGTACTTGTTTATCCGTCACACCCCGCGGTTTTTTTTTTTTTTTTTTTTTTTCTCGCATGTCTCTATTGTGCAGTTACACAGCGCTTCCTCCAATTTCACATGACGGAAATGCAGCCAAAACAAAGCGAATGAGACAAGCTACGGTAATGTAAAAGATAATCATTAAACAGTTTTAGATACTGTGATGCATTTATTTTTTTAATCTGTGATCTTTTGTTGATTTTGTGCATTTTCATTTGTAAGTGAACTGTGACATTAGGGCCTTATCAAGCACCATATTCTGCAATTTTGAATACTGACTTTGGATTCTGTTTATATTCTGGAAACTGTTGTTTTTTTAATCTTTTGCTAAATTGCATTGCCTTTTACGTTTTATACAGTTCTGTGCATGGGTAACATTTTGATTTCAATTTGCTGTTGGATCGTTAATTGTGAATTTTACATACTCCTACAATATGTACCGGATTTAAAAGTATGTACTGTCGTCTCTTTTGGCAAGTGATATTTTCAGAATCATAAAATACTTCTGTTGAAAGTATAGTACTGTACCAACAAATCCAACAACACCACATCTAAATGGAAGCCTACTTATTTTGAAACACAATCCTATCAGCTATGTATTTTTGACTTTGTATCATTTTTGTGTTCCCAGAAAAAAACGGTATTTAAAGGGTTGGAATGGGCCAAAA
Source organism: Acipenser ruthenus (assembly GCF_902713425.1). NCBI lineage: Eukaryota > Metazoa > Chordata > Actinopteri > Acipenseriformes > Acipenseridae > Acipenser > Acipenser ruthenus. Next base: position 69,988,156 of record NC_081193.1, on the reverse strand, counting down.
AGAAATAATCAGATATGCGTCACACTCATTTAACCGTCACTGAAGTAAACATTTTATAGGGCCGTATATGTGAGTGCTGACTGTATAAAGAAAGAAAGTTTTTTTGTTGTTTTGAGAGGGACTTATTGTCTCCAACAAGTACCCGAATAAATAAAAAAGGATCTGTGTAGCGTACAGTATACACACTTGCATGATGTCGAAATCTTCTGAAAGTTGCTGTTTCCATAGGACTACAAAATTACATAGACAGGTAATGTTATAAAATAATAATTTCTGTGACTGGTTTGAATTTGTGGTGTGTTTCCAATCTTGGCTGGAGGACCACAGGGAGCTTTGCATTTCACCATCTCACAGTGTAGGGAGGAAAATGGTCTGAGTATAGTTCACTTAATCGCACTTCATAAACACCTATTAGTCATTAAGGAAGGCTAGGCAGTGCCTTTAGGATTCCGTAGTACCTTAGGTTCACTGGATGAAAAGTGGCAACTGGCTTGACATGCTTTCAAAATGAAGACCATGAAAAAACACCATGAAAAAAAATGTGCTGGTAAATGTTAATTGCATGAGCCATTTTTCATTTGTTTTGATTTTTGTTTTGCTACCATGAGCTACAGTAAAGTTTGTCACATGTATAAACCTTTTAATGCTGCAGGAGCATGCCCTATTACACTAGTGGCTAAAAGGCCCAAAGAAGAGATTAAGTATGTGTGCCTACAGCTGAACCTGCCTTTAGGGACTGGAAACAAACTGGTAAACCAACAATGTTTGGTTTCTAATTATGGAGAATTTAGGGAGAGTTAACCAATTATACTGAATAAAAACAGTAATAATTACATTATAACATTTTATATGATTTTGTTGGAAACAGCAGCTTTAAGTGATATAATGAAATATCTAAATAACATTAAGCAAATGAACACATGAATACAACTAACAATAATAATGAATGTATAGCAATAGAATTCATAACATGCAATGTAATAACATGTTTTATTTTTTTCTTTAACTCCACAAACCTCATCATACAGCTTTCTTTAAAATGAGACTGGACTACTGCAGCTGCCTGGTGGAATCACACACTGACAGCATTTAGCATTGCAACCCAGGCATCAGTAAGGTGACACCTGGTTGTTCATTGAAACCACTCACTTGTGTACTTTTTTTCAGGTAAACAATAAAGTAAGTTAACCCTGTTTGTTGTGTCGAAACACACCATGGTGGTTTCTGAGGGCAGGTTTTTAAGTAATAAGACCTTTCTGTTTTTTTTTTCTTTTTTCTTGTTTACATAATCTTGATGGAAGAGATTATTTATTTTTTTTAGACGCAATGCATGCGTGAGATCCCTCTTCGAAATTCCAGACGATTGTCTGCACAAGCATCTCCGGATCAGTGACTGTGGGCATGGGCTAAGTAATTTGTTTGATTAGGGCATCCGACTAAGAGAAAGAAAGTGCAGTGGAGTGTATCAGCCTCTGTGCTCATTTACAGGTCTGGAGATGCATGGAAAAGCTATTACAAGTGACCTTTGACCGAGGCCACCCTCCGGTGAAATCTCTCTGCCCAGTCACCTCCGGTTAGCCTCGTTCGAGAGATAGCTGTCGGGAGGCCTACTAGATTTTGACAAATCTTAATCTTGTAGACAATATCAGTGCCTTGGGCCTGTCCCGAGGGTATGCAGATGTAAGGACAGATGCATTTTAATCATCTTGAGTTTTTTTTCACAATTATGGCACAGTTACTCATGATGAATCTGTCTCTTTGCATTGTAGGCCAGAAATGACAGCACCCCCTGAGACAGATAGCAGGGAGTGGTCTGTTCACATTTAGCCAAGGTAGAAACTGTTGGCAGGCCCCTAATTAGCAAGACTATTCTTCTTGTCTTGCCCAGCCACACATGCCAGTCACCCTGGATCATCCTGAACCAAGTACAGTAGAGTACTCAAGCCCTTAGCTGATTATCATTCAATTCCTTTAGCTGTCCACTTGGTTTTGCTCCAACTAACACAGGATGCACGTGGCAGTTTTAATTAATGTGGTGTTTACTTATCTGTGAATAAAGAAGCCGAATTGTGGATTTTGTGCATTTAAATGACCACACATACTGTATTATTCACTCTATGCTTTATTTTCACCCAAGGCAGCTCTGTACTTCAATTTAAATTAAATAAGTCACAATTACCATAAGAGAATGCACATTTAGTGGTAGCCTGAATTATTATATAAAAACATTTATTTTAAATATCAGTCTGTTACTACAACTAACTCCTGTATTTAATATGACGCAATACTGGAACAAGCATGTCTGGATATAATGATTGTGCTGCTGTCTTCAATAGCTATATCTACATTATAAACACTAAAGACTGTGGTAATCCTTTACCAGTTATGTGATCCTATGATACTTGCTCATTAGTGATACAATAGGCTCAAGAAAGGCACACTTTGGATACAATTTATGTGTGCATTAATTACTGTTGTTAGTTTTGATTTATGCTTGTTTTTGTAGGCTTTACTCGTATGCACCGACAACCTTAATTTTTTAAAAATTATATATATATACTAACCTTACTGTATTTAAAATCATCAGTTACCTTTACAGTTTCCTTTACTCATAAACTGATGTTTTTCATTGCCGTAATAATAATAATAATAATAATAATAATAATAATAATAATAATAATTTAAAATTCACTTGCTTTTTACAAATAAAAAATACATGTCATAAGACAATGGAGACATTGTAGTCGATTTGGTTACAAATTAATTTTCAAGAAAATCTGAAAATTATCTTTCTCAGAAAAAAATGGAGGTTACACCAGTAATACTTAAAATGATGAAGGCACCAATTCTTCAAATAGAGGTAACGATGGGGAATTACTTTCTCTGATTTCTGACTATGACAGCATGTTAAGCAATCACTTGTCAATAGCCACAGTATTCTTGATTAATCAACTAATGTCCATACACTAACCGATCAAAAAAATTGTAATCGATTGACAGCCGTAATATATATATATATATATATATATATATATATATATATATATATATATATATATATATATATATCCACCACTAACACCATACAGGGATATTTCAGGCAGCCATTTATATTGGACAAATAGCGTTTGCCATTTGCCATTCCCATTGATTTCAATAACAAAGGAGTTGTTTATACCGTGTTAAGCACAGCCTATGTTTTGGGCAAGCTCAGCTGTTTGGATCTCATTATGTGCCATTCACATAGATTTAAATAATAAACTGTGACAGAGATTGAAAGATTCTGTGAGGGCGCTGTGTAAAGGGAACAGAGTCTGGATGGCACGACAGTTCTTTCCCAGGGTTAGGTGGAAGTCAGCCATCTAGAAAGGGGGTGTAGCTACAGTACACGAAACCAATGACCCGGATGGGAAACGGTGTGGCATCCGCAGATTGGAGGGGCGGATGCGCTCGTTGAACAAGGGGTCATGGGTGACGGTGTAAAAAGAGAACGTGGTGATGTGATCTGTTCCTTTGTGAATGGTTAAAAACTGGTAACTAAAAGGAGAACTGTGCTGTGATAATCATGAGTGTTTTGTTTTGTCGTTATTAAGTACTGTTTGTTGTTATTTAGATGGCTAACACGATCCGGAGCTGTCGCCAAAGGCCAGCAGTAAACCCGGATCAACATCACGGCACTGTATCACCAAGGACTGTATATTCACAAGAGCAATAGTGCACACACTGTGGACTTGTGTTTGTGTTTGTGTCTGTGTTACAAGTGGGTGAATAAGAATGGGCATGTTTATTATTTGAGGAACCAACTGTGGATTTAAACAGAGCAATACACACCACTGTATTGCCTGTTAACATTGTTTATTATTTACTGCTGTAACGCCATCAGGCAATTGGATTACAAACTATTAAACACCTGGATTATTGTTTTCTGTCTGATTATTGATCACCTGCACCTGCACACTCTTAACCACTTTGCCACACAAACGTACTGCTGATACTGTAGAAATAGCTCTTACTAATCCACCAATTTGCTGTTTTCACCTCGTTACCTTGCCATTCAATCAATCAATCAATCAATCTTTATTTTATATAGCGCCTTTCATAGTGGACCACCATCACAAAGCACTTTACAAGATGCAGTTCACATAGATTTCAATACAAAAGGCAGCACTTTACTGTAGTAAAAGCTTGACAGATCAATCAGTCAGCTGTTTGCACCTCGCTACTGAGTGATTACACCTGTACTGTACCTTGGCTATTTATCCCTGTGTGCAGTGTCAGTTTTACAGTTTGAAAAAACAGCATTGACTGCAACAGCAAAGTGAAGCGAAGCGATCAAAAAAAGGCGCCAAGTTAGAAGCAAGAATTGTGTGAATCTTGGGCCCCAGCACCTTTCCAATTGTGCCTATTTGCTTGATGCTTGACAAGATTGGCCTAATTGCTTCTCCTAACTTGGGCTTTTGTGTTTGATATCACCCCTTTAAACGGCTGATGCATTTTTCTAACTTGTTTTTTTACATTGTTTTTGTTATAGATATCACTTCTTTTTTTACTTCATCAAATAATGAATAAAGCGAGGGAAAGATATTCGAGAATGTGTATGGTAAATAGATAGACAAACATTACAAGAGAATAATAAGTAGAGTAATATAAGAGAAATGAGAAAATATTTGAAAGTAAAATAATGGTAGAAGGGACTTTTGGACAGTACTGAAAGTGTAAGCATTATATTCTTATGGTTGCATGAGAGGTGAAAACAATATGTCTATTTTGGTAGGTATCGATCTATTGATATTTACGTAGGTACAAAACTACAATGTTGTGTGAGATGGCAGGGAGGGGGTTAAAACCTCTCTGCAGAAAAAAACATGTGCAGAATGCACATATTGATTAATCATTACCTGCGCCTGGCTACTATTGAAAATTGGAGCCAGGTGCAGGGTTTAAAAGGAGAGCAGTCAGTCCGCTCTGGGCGGCTGCTGAAGAGGGCAGAGGCCCGATTGTGCTGGTGTGTGGGTACAGCCGTAATTAAAAGAAAAGGTAGAGTGAAGCCTTTGTTTTGTGTGTGCTGTTCTGTTTTGGTACAGGTAAAAAACTTAGCTGTCCTGTTTTAGGTTAGGTTCCTGTTCTGTTTAGTTATTGCTCAAAGAGAGCTAGGTGTTTGTTTTGTTTTTGTTTGCATTGCACAATTATTATTTTACTTGTTTTGTTTGTTATGTTTAATAAACATGAAGTTCTCAAAAGTGTCCTTTAGTTTGCATCTTTCAGGTTAATCAACTTTACCATCAATACTGAGAAGTCTCTCTACTTTATTATGAGCATTATTATTGAAAGTGTTTAAAATTGAAATATTTTTTAAGCTTTCCCATGATTTGAAATTCAAATGCAAATTCTTATATTTCAGAATATACAAATACCAAGTCAAATGCAAATAGTTCAGCAGATTGCATTTAAATTATTATTTATTTTTTAGCAGACACCCTTATCCAGGGCAACTTACAATTCTCACAATTATATCACATTATGTTTACATACAATTACCAATTTATCCAGTTGTAAAATACCTTGCTCAAGGGTACAACAGCAGTGTACCTCACCCGGGATTGAACCCACAACCCTCCGGTCAAGAGTCCAGGTATAATGAGGTATAAACACTGCTGTTTAGGAATAGAGCACTTTTTTTACTATACACACATTCCATTTACATACAAACGTTTCACACGTCTGTGGTTTTAGAGACGAGGCTGAAGTTGGCTTCTTATTCGCCAGCTTCTTATTCGCCAGCTTCTCATTCGCTCAGCTTCTTATTCGCTGGCTTTTAGCCCGGCTCAACGTGGTTTACTAGGGCAAAACAGAGGGCAAACGTGCCGTATATGCCAATTGCACAGCTTCTTCGCTGGAAAAAGCCTTGCATTTAAAGGGTTCAATCACCTTGTGCCACCGATTTCTGTACTTATTCAACGTAGATACATAAAGAGTGAATAGGAAGCTGAGCGATTGGCATATATGGCATGATTGCCTGCTGTTCTACCCCAGTAAATCACATTGGGCCTGGCTAAATACAGGTGTCGCTTACAGAGGAGGTGCCCCTCGTCAGGTACAGTGCCTTGCGAAAGTATTCGGCCCCCTTGAACTTTGCGACCTTTTGCCACATTTCAGGCTTCAAACATAAAGATATGAAACTGTAATTTTTTGTGAAGAATCAACAACAAGTGGGACACAATCATGAAGTGGAACGAAATTTATTGGATATTCCAAACTTTTTTAACAAATAAAAAACTGAAAAATTGGGCGTGCAAAATTATTCAGCCCCCTTAAGTTAATACTTTGTAGCGCCACCTTTTGCTGCGATTACAGCTGTAAGTCGCTTGGGGTATGTCGCTATCAGTTTTGCACATCGAGAGACTGAAATTTTTGCCCATTCCTCCTTGCAAAACAGCTCGAGCTCAGTGAGGTTGGATGGAGAGCATTTGTGAACAGCAGTTTTCAGTTCTTTCCACAGATTCTCGATTGGATTCAGGTCTGGACTTTGACTTGGCCATTCTAACACCTGGATATGTTTATTTGTGAACCATTCCATTGTAGATTTTGCTTTATGTTTTGGATCATTGTCTTGTTGGAAGACAAATCTCCGTCCCAGTCTCAGGTCTTTTGCAGACTCCATCAGGTTTTCTTCCAGAATGGTCCTGTTTTTGGCTCCATCCATCTTCCCATCAATTTTAACCATCTTCCCTGTCCCTGCTGAAGAAAAGCAGGCCCAAACCATGATGCTGCCACCACCATGTTTGACAGTGGGGATGGTGTGTTCAGGGTGATGAGCTGTGTTGCTTTTACGCCAAACATAACGTTTTGCATTGTTGCCAAAAAGTTCGATTTTGGTTTCATCTGACCAGAGCACCTTCTTCCACATGTTTGGTGTGTCTCCCAGGTGGCTTGTGGCAAACTGTAAACGACACTTTTTATGGATATCTTTAAGAAATGGCTTTCTTCTTGCCACTCTTCCATAAAGGCCAGATTTGTGCAGTATACGACTGATTGTTGTCCTATGGACAGAGTCTCCCACCTCAGCTGTAGATCTCTGCAGTTCATCCAGAGTGATCATGGGCCTCTTGGCTGCATCTCTGATCAGTCTTCTCCTTGTATGAGCTGAAAGTTTAGAGGGACGGCCAGGTCTTGGTAGATTTGCAGTGGTCTGATACTCCTTCCATTTCAATATTATCGCTTGCACAGTGCTCCTTGGGATGTTTAAAGCTTGGGAAATCTTTTTGTATCCAAATCCGGCTTTAAACTTCTCCACAACAGTATCTCGGACCTGCCTGGTGTGTTCCTTGTTCTTCATGATGCTCTCTGCGCTTTAAACGGACCTCTGAGACTATCACAGTGCAGGTGCATTTATACGGAGACTTGATTACACACAGGTGGATTCTATTTATCATCATTAGTCATTTAGGTCAACATTGGATCATTCAGAGATCCTCACTGAACTTCTGGAGAGAGTTTGCTGCACTGAAAGTAAAGGGGCTGAATAATTTTGCACGCCCAATTTTTCAGTTTTTTATTTGTTAAAAAAGTTTGAAATATCCAATAAATTTCATTCCACTTCATGATTGTGTCCCACTTGTTGTTGATTCTTCACAAAAAATTACAGTTTCATATCTTTATGTTTGAAGCCTGAAATGTGGCAAAAGGTCACAAAGTTTCACTCCTCCAAGTTTGTTGGAGGAGTGAAATAAATATATTTTTAACTTCTCTTATGCAATTATTTCAATAGCGATTAATACCCTTTGCGGTCCATTTCAATAAATTAAAAGTAAATCAGCTCATTTTTGCTGTTTAATCTACTATTTGTTAATAATACAAGTAAAAATTCAAAGAAAAGTTTGAAGTATCTGGTATTGCCAGGCAGTCTCCCATCCAAGTACCAACCAAACACGCATATTATTATTATTATTATTATTATTATTATTATTATTATTATTATTATTATTATTATTTAGCAGACACACTTATCCAGGCCAACTTACAATTGTGACATACAATTACCCATTTATACAGTCGGGTTTTTTACTGGACCAATCTAGATAAAGCAGCAATGTATCCCCCACATGTGATTGAACCAAGTCAAGAACAAAGTGCTCTAACCGCTACTCCACAGATGCTGCAAGCGACGGATCACTAGTGTCTCGTTGTGTAAGGCCACAGAAAATTCACGATTTCACGTATTTGACTGCCTACCATGAAAAATGTAAATATTGGTGATTTCTGCCTGAGGTATGAAATCAGATTCCGAAACATGGCAAAAATTGCACGCTGTTTTTTGTCAATTCCACCAAACGCTGTGGATGCAGCACGAGCAGTTTCTGCATATGGACAGGTTTTAACACAACAAAGACAAAGCACGAGTGTTGAAACTGCAACAAGATGCACGATTATTATTGTTGTTGTTTATTTTAGTACAGCAGCAGTGTCCCCCACCTGGGATTGAACCCACGACCCTCCGGCTAAGAGTCCAGAACCCTAACCACTACTCCACACTGCTGCCCATACTGGCCTTTACAAATAACTAGTTTTCTGCTCACGGGCCAGATCATTTGTGTGTGTGTGCGTGTGTGTGTCTGTCTGTACGCGCGCGCACGCGTGTGTGTGAGCATGCTTGCGTGCGCGTCATATATAATTTAGTGTGTGTAAAGAAAAACGGTTTTGTCACTTGCATTAAATCCTGTTTTTAATATTTTGTTTTTTAAAGTCAGCATAACGCTATACATCACAGTCCGTTTAATTACTGTATACAAGTTTTAAATGTTTACAAAACTCGACAATGTTGCCGAATTTGTCATTCAAACTTGTTTAGTTTTAATCAGTTTTGTCTGCTTGTTACTTTTTTCAGCCAACACATTTAAACGACCCTTGTATGTTACAATTTAAAAGGTTGTTTTAAACGTTACAATGTAAATGTTGACTCAGTAGCTACCATTAAATGTTTCAACCTCGGTAACTTTCTTTGACGCGCTATTAATTTTAGGCAACTTGCATTTATTTATTTTTTTACATGAAACTTGTACTTTTTATATAGGCATATAAATGTTAATTGCTGTGCATAAACGCATCAGCCAAATCAATTAATATGACGTAGTTTTCTAGCTTGCTATTTATTAATTTATTTATACATTTATAATATAAACATGTCATTTCTACATTTATTTATTTAAAAATATTTATTTCTAAATGTATTTATTCCTCTATGCATTTATTTAGATCATTTATTTATTTATACCCAGTAAATAATTCCTTTATTTATTTTTAATTAAACGAGGAACTACAATTTATCAGAGATCAGAGATTTAGACAAGGAAGCTACATGCCACTCTTGTGTGCAATTCCATTCTATGGTATCTACCCTAACAAACAGGAAACTAGAAATTTTGAGACAGGAAATCGAAGCTGGTCAGGCTTGGATTTAAGCTTAAAAAATGAATACGTTTAACTGCGCAGTGGCGCAGCGGGCTGACTAAGGTCATGTGCTCTTCAAAAATGTCATGTTGCAAGTTCAAACCACGTTTTTTTTTTATTATTATTATTTTTCCTGCTATATGTGCTGTTTTAAAACATAAATAACTTGTTTAATATAAATGGTGTGGATATCAAACTGCTTGCACGCCCTTGTATGTTTTGACGTTGACCAACATGTGGAATCACATGATTGGTAGATGTCCAGTTATTTAGCTTTTCTGTTTGAATAGTCGCTGCACACATTTAAAAGTAGACGGAAGACGAAGGAGAATAACAATTTTACCTTAATTTGACGATTTATATCTCATTGTGTATAAGAGGTATGTACGTTTTTCATTTTGAGCTAAGACAGTTTCAGACTTTTGACACTGGTACAGATGGTAATTCTAAGTGATTTAGTTTTGCGCTGCAACATGGTATAAACAGCTAAACTCTGAGTTGTATAGAGACTCGGTAGTTTCAAACAAGTTTTTCTCACTTGTACGAGGAACTACCGTTTCTCTCAATATTGTTATTATTGTCATTATTACTAGTATTAGTAGTAGTATGATACAATTATAAGTTAAATTGTATATTTAACTTCAGCATACATGCATGTTTATACTGCAACATCTTTTTTCAGTACATTTCTCAATTAGAATAGAAATTACGAAGTCTAAATCTTTTTGTATTTTTTTTTTTTTTAATTTGTGTAATCCCTTGGAATAAACTAACCTGAAAACTAACTCCCTCCCACATATCTCAGGAATACAACTAGGCTAATATGCAAATGTAAATATTAAACAAGGCTACACAGAGACGTATGCAAAAAGCCTTTGTTCCAGAGCACTGGGAAGCCACTCACCCTGAAACAATGGGGCGAATTAGCATGCATCCAGCCCAGGGGTGTGAGCGGCACACACAGTGACGAATGCTCAGCTCTTGCTGGGAGGTCATCACCGAGAATCTTTCTTGGGCTGGCAGCACGTCAGAGTTCAGACTTCTCTTGCAAATGTGTGCTTTCAACTCAAAGGAGGGCCTCTGCTCCACATAATAAAGGCCATTAACTTGAAAAGATGCAGTTTTTAAAGACATGATTCATTTCGGAAATACCTGGCATTGAAATAACCAGACCTTAGGAGGGTGACTGATGATGACGGGAGATAATTACCCACAAGATGAAAGCTGGGCCTGGGATGTGTGACCGAGTGGCCTCCCCTGAACATATTATCATCTTCTCATTTACAATTAAAAAAACAAAACAAAACAACAAAAAAAAAACAGTTTTATAATGAATTAATGGCAAGCCAGGTACTTATTACCATATACTTTGTATTTTTTGTCTGTACATATTGGCATCACGACATAAAATGAAAAAGCATGCAGTTTGCTGAAAAGAATAACTAATTTTAATCTTCCTATAACTTTGTAACCAGTGTTTGGTGGCATGAGTACTTAATTTTAATAAAGTGCAAGTATCACTCACTATAACTAGCTAAATGAGATTAAAAGGTTAGCATTAAAAAGAAGATGGTCTACAGTTAATCTGTTTTACTGCCTTTATTAGAAATATCTGTCATAAAGAATCTAGCTTTAAATGCCATCTAAAAGTCGCCTGTCCAGAATTATCTGCTGCACCATTCATACAGTGCAGTTCCACCTATCATCAGATAAAAGACGACATTTTTTTTATCATATATTCTTATTAGTTGTTATGGAATATAAAGCCACTTCAGATCCATTCACTGTCTTTATAAATACAATAAAAGTTGCAAAAATCTGCAATAACATGAATCATACAAAATAGAAATTTAAATTGTGTATATCTGCTCAGTTTAAAATGGACAGCACATTATTTTAATGTTACACTGCACATAGGAAGAGAATGTATTTAAAAAAAAAACAAAAAAAACATTTAGTTTAACATTTCTGTCTGTGTTTATGTTGATGTTTAATTAATTTATACGTTAGCAACAGTTATTAAATTATTAAATGGGTATGCTTTGTAAACTGAGGTTGTGTTTTTTTATAGAGTACAATTTAATACAGTACCTCCCCTCCCTTAGTTTACTGTGCAGCTTATAACTTTATAGCTTTGTATAAATCAATTTTTAACTTTGCTTACGCAAATCTCTTATGGTTTTTCATTCATCCACCCTGAAATGGTTAAAAGGCAAAAGGCTTTTAGCATCTCATTTCACTCTCTCTCACACACAGCCCATTATAACTTGCATAAACAAGAATGACAAGTTGAGATTAATGAGAGTCCCAGAGTGACAGAACAATTTAATTGTCAGGAATCATAGGAGCTGAACTTTGCCAGTATATTTATATAAGGCTGCCAGAGTCTAAAAACTTCCCTAATTGATTATGACCAATAAGTAATTAGGAAAGCCCATATAGATTTTCTGCATGTCAATAATGAAGAATGTTGCTTTGTGGTATATAAATAACAAATAACCTACCCTTTGAGAGTACATTGTTAGTGTGTGTAACCAGTGGAAGTTTACAATATGCAAATTGCAACATTATAAGGTCATATCTTGAAGTTCTGTCTGCTGTTAAAAATACAGTATCGGCTCTCAAGGGCTGTGCCGTGTTGGTGTTTTTCATTTAAATAATAAATTCAAGTCTAGGCTGATATGTATTTCCATATCACAAGGGTGTAGCTTGAAAAGATCAAATATATGTTGGCATTCAATGGCTAGATGTAAGTGGGATACCATTTAAATCAGAAAAAGCAAACAAGACACTGGACATGGGCTGAACTTTAGGGGAGTGTCCTCATTTACATACAAATGTAGCGATTTAGCAAACCATCTGCGTTTCAATTAACATGTGAAAACTAGGTCTAAACTGTGTGAAAATTACATGGTCGACTATAAATACTGCTGAAACTACCAGGGAAGCGGGTAAAGAAAAGACAGAGAGAAAAAACAGAAATAAAAGAAATATGTAGTGCACACTGGATTTCTACGTGGCCAGACAAAGAGAAGAGGAGGAGGAGACGTCCCCAAATATTTAGAAGTCATCTGTCTTTTCTGAGCCACAATGTATGACACAATGTATGCAGCATGTTTGCCTCAACAGACAAACAATCACTGACATCTGCCAACTGCTTCAGGCTGACCTGGAAGAGCACACTGTTTGCCTGTAGCACTAACGGTACCCGTTGCACTAACATTTTATGCCACTGGCTTGTTCCAAAGTACTGTGGGTTACTGTAAAGCCAAAAATTTGCTACCAAAATATATGGTGAATCACATCCATAAAACCTAGTTTGTTACAAAAATGTTGGCTATCTGTTGCAATATATCAAGTATGTATTATTAGTGGAATTTGATTTTGTGCCAGAGGTGTTTGTGTGTTTTTTTTCATATGCCAAAAAATGCATAATAAAAGGCTCGCAAATTTATGGCTTTACAGTATACTGCAGACATGAGCCAGTCAGCTGTATCATGCGCAGTGTGAGGTGTACCTGCAGCTTTAGTAAAGTGGGCAGGAGAATTCATCCATTTCCCTGTCTCATGAGCTGCAACAAAATACAAAGCAGGGTTTTCTTGGGAGGTATGGGTTTCCAAGTATCCTGAGAGCCATTGATTGCGCACCAACACAGAATAGGCACCTCTACATAAATCGTAAGGGGACTTATTCTGTCAACGTGCAAGAACTACATCGCAAATGTGTATGCAAACCATCCTGGCTCATCTCATGACTTGTTTATTCGCAGGTGGCAGCTGCGTTTCAGCGGGTGGTTGATAGGGGACAACAGGTATCCACTGAAGCGGTGGCTACTGACACTGCTGCTCAACCCCACAACCCCTGCAGAACAGAGGTATAACCGTACCTTTAAATGTGTTTGTATTGTAATTGAGCGGACATTTGGAATCCTCAAAATGCGATTCAGATATTTGGATGTCTTTGGGGGATCACTACAGTACACTCCTCAGAAGCTCTCCGTAATGGATGTGATGTTGAACTTACAGAGGAAAGATTACAGGAGTTTGAGGGAAGTGGATGCTTAACTTGAAGCCCCAGTGGTGGAAGTTGCAGATGCTGCTAGTGCCAGGCAGGTCAGACAAAGCTTTATAGATTACTTTTTTTGTGCGCTATCGTGGCGGTTCGCTAACGCTGTCATTTTTGCCCGGCTGTGAACATATTTGCTAAATAGGACCCAATGTGTCTTTGTGCCAGATCTATTTGGTAGTGGGGACCTTTTTTTCTACTGAAGTTCAGCGTTGAACAGGTGTGTATAGAAATATATGCAAACTAATGGCATATACAGTATGCCACATACAGTACATCACGGTTCTGTACTTGATTGAACTATACATTAAGTTGCTTATAATAATTTAAGCAGTATAATAACCAGAATCATCTATACTTGACCCTACTCTATAAGCAGCTGGTGATATGCAACCATTTCACTTCCCAGTACTAGTATGTTTGTGTAGAATGCCATCTTTTAATCTCCTGAGCATTATACTGAAGCACACTTCTGTGTAAATAAAAGTCCTGCTCTATTAAGCTGCTGATGTTTTCTCTTTTACAGCAAACAAGATGTTTGAGAGAGACTTTTATTTACACACAAGTGTTTTCAATATGACGTTCAGCAGATTAAATGGAGGCAGTTCTCTCAATACGCTTCTTCAGCTTTCCTGCAGCTGATTAATGACCCATGAAATGTGGATAAAATATAATTGTTTAAAAAAAGAAATCTGCAACAGTACACTGTACAACAGAGGCAGTAAGAGCAAGTTGTGAAATAGGGGGTTAAGTGGTGTTCGCGAACGCTTTAATGTAAAACCAAAGCTTGCTTGTAGCTCACTGAGGTGAAAACACTGGATGGATTTTTCACTGCAATGAAAATGAGGCTTTCTGGGGCAGTGCAAACATCATTAATGTGCATGGTATAAATCTACCTTTCTTCTAGTAAATATTCTATTAGGGAAAATCAGTCGCTACATTGGGAGTGCAATTGGTAATGTACACATAATCACCGGCCTTGGAGGTTACATGTTTTACTAGAGCGAATGAAGGAAAGTGTCACAGGTTTGTAATTAATAGGTTTCTGATATTTTCTTTAGCTGCTTTTCCTGTTATGTCAAAGCTGTGCATTCCAGCCGGCTCTCTGGCACTTTCACTTGATAAGTCCATAACCGCCTCGTTTGACAGCTCCCTCGTACTTGGTCTCGAAAAATAACCTATTTGGCATTCTGAGGCCCTATTGCATGATTTCACTGGGAAGGAATGTGAAAGATACTTTGGAAATAAATATGCACAAGAAATTACAACAGTGCAAGAAATGGCCCTGTACCTCAGAAAGTCCTGCACTTTGAGAATTAAAAGAAATATGTCCAGGCCATAGCACTTGAAGATGTACTATTCCTTATAAGGAGTCTGCTCTAACATAAAAGCAAAAGTTATATAAACTAAAAAAGATGTTTCTCTGTGCCTCCTACATGCCTTATCCTTGACCTATCCCATTTATAGTTTCCTTTAAAATAATATTCACAGTAAGTTCATAGACCTAATAGACTTCCAAGATCATTATTATGCTGTTTTAAAACAGCTTTCTGCTTTAAATATAAAAAAAACTATATTTAGCAATATTAAAAAAAAAAAAGATTGAAGTAACATCTACATAACAAACTTTAAAGCTTAAATCAATCATAATAGTTCCCTCAGAATTAGTCCAGCCCAGATGACTTTACATATTTAGAGAGGGTTATTATGATTACAAACTGAAAATAATGAATTAGTTAGTTATTGCATTGCTATGAAGCTATTAGTGTTGCCTAGTCACAACAGGACTGACTGAGCCTGTGAAAACAACATTGCTTCAGCATTGAGAAGAGACACTGACAGACTAAGAGTTTGGTCACAGAAGGTCAGGTGTGATTTACAGTAACTATGTACCTCACACAAATAGGAAGTCTTTTTAGTCTTATACAGTATAATTTGTTTTCCCCGTTTGGTATTGGTGTACTTGCACCTCAGTTGTGTTTTGAGTTTGTGCTCTGTTGTTTTACTTTAATGTTTATAAAATAAATGTTTAGGCCACATTTTTTAATTGATGTAAAATCAGATAAAATATACAATATTATTTTTGTTAAATGGCTAAAAACGAAAGTCAGCAAACAGCAACAATAGTTATGTTTTAAATTCCTTTAACACCCAGATAAAGCCAAAAGATAACCAGCAAATGTACAGTGATGGCGATCTAGTATTATATAACAGCAATACAATAATATATGTTTCTGTTTTATTTCACACAGAACAAAAGCATACGAGTAATTCATTCTGGTATAAAAGATCTATAAATGTGTTATTACACGTTTTAACGATTATCACCAAATACATATTATTCATGTCAACAACATTTTTAAACATATTGCTAGTGCAAAGCTCATGTCATGTTATAAATTCCACAGTAGTAGTGTTATTATTGTTGTTGTTGTTCAATAATGTGTCTAATAATGTACATAACAAACTTTATTATACATTTTTGATTGTTTATAACAGATCCTTAAACTAAAAAAAAAAAAAAAAAAACTTTAGGTATTTGCATACACTTTCTAGGGACCTGGTACATATAAGCAATGTTAAGGAATTAAAAAAAAGTGGCCTTTAGGCACAATAAGAGATTCACTTTTTTTTTTTCCATTCACATTTTTCAATAAAAAATGACAGTGCCCCAAAAGCAAACAGGCATGCTATCCCATAACCTGAGACGCTACCAGTATACATTCCACAATCACCTAGTAACTGCAGTACAACGCCTGCCTTTTGTACACGGACAAGCCATACAGAGTTTACTGAACAAATTTAAAAGATGATAACTTGGTATTTGTCATTTTCAATCTTTTATCATTTTCAGTACTACTTGGTACTACTTTTCGTCTGTGCACTGTAAAGTATTTGGTTTATGAAAAGTATAGCAAAACCTTAAAAACACATGGACAGCCTACTGCTTGCTGATTCCTACGACGGCTGTAGTTCTGTTTTTAACAGTTGTTTTATTTATTTCTAAATATATTTATTTAAAAGCAGACCAAAGCATTTCTCATGGTCCTCTTTTGAGAACTGCCCTATTTGTTTCTCTTTTAACCTCTGGCTATTCTAGAGTGTGGTTCCTGGTTTGACACAATTTCCAAAGGACATTAATTATTTGCATAGCAAGGTCAGTTTACTGATATACACCTACCATATGATGTCAAGAGAGAGGTTGTGCAATAAGAAGAGGTACTGATAGCCACTATTTGTATGTGTGCCACATAAACTGCTGCTGAAACCACACAATTGAAATTGCATAAAATGGAATGGCTCAAGATCTGAGCTTACAATCGTGATAACAATTGTAATCCTCAACTCAGCATTTGTAATCCTCTCTTCTATGTGGTTATCCTTTGACATTAGCAAGTGGTGACTGCCCACTTGTTTTTCAACTTTTTTTGAACAGCCCTTCAATTCTGATGACTCTATGATAGCAGTCTGCAAAGGTGCCTGAAGACTATCTCTAAGCACTACTAAATTAGGTTTTCTACTTAACAACAGTGCCTGACACTGACGGCAATACCTTCAAGATAATCACACAACCCTGTTTTCTTTTTCTTTAAAAAAGGAAAGCCCACTGTAGAGGGTATTATTACTGTTATGAACCAGCTTTATTACTATTAATACTGGAGTATTAAAATGTTTTTTCACACTTATGGAATAATAGAATAATAAAATAACCACATCAGCCACATTTGTTCATTTTTTGTAATATATTGAATGACTTTTGTTAAAATTCATATTTTAAAAAAGTAATACATGTCAGTCAGTCCAACCCGTTTTAGGTAACAGTACATACTAAATATGTTTACCCAATGAGATTGTTATTATCACATTCATTGGTAACCAGGATTATTATTCCATTTGTATGGGGCAGTATCTTCTCATTCCAGCCATATCAAAATATATTTAACTATAGGCGTGCCCCTTTATACTCTCTCTTTAGAGTTGAGATTAAGGTGAGAGACACAAGGGTATGAAGTTGTTTAGGGATTTTGGAGAATTTTTTACTGTTATAAGAAGAATACATATTGAATTGCCAACAGTCCTGACCATCCATCTGAATCATTGATAAAGAACAACTGCCCATGGCAGTTGACATGTCCCTACAGGCTGATACAAATAGGGTGACAGTCCTTGTTCTTGATCAATGGGCTGATAACAATCACATCAGTACTTAATCTGTATAATAACTGAAACTAAGATTGTGTTACAGTGGGATCTGCTAATGACGTTATAGAATACTGTATGCTTCCTGATCATGTTTAAGGAGCATCCTATTCCAAGACTTTGCTGTAGTCCAATTGTGAATCTTTTTTTTTAATACTAGCTTCTTATGAATGCTAGGGGTTAAAATGAATATGAGTTGTGAAGGGGGCTATAATGGTAGTCAGATGCCTGCTTTATGGCTCTGCTGATCAAAAAGAGTTCGCTCATGCATCAGGAAAGCAGATAAGCGCTTACCCTCCTCCTGCCATCTATAATTAAAAAAAAACCCTCTCCCTAACTTCAACAAAGATCAAACTGTACATTTTTAAAAGTTATTTAGATATACAAGTATATACAGTTTTCAATGACACCATTGTGTAAAACTTAATTTGAAATAATGAAGCAAAATATGTAAAAAAACAAAAAAAGGCAAGAAATAATTACTCTCAGTTTGCAGCTTTCTCACATTTTTTTTTAAAATTAAGTTTTAAGAGTAATATTAAACAAATTACAAAAATATTTATAACAAGTTGCTTTAAAAAGATTATATATATATATATATATATATATATATATATATATATATATATATATATATATATATATATATATTCACAATTTGCTTTATAATTTCAAATTGAGATATTTTACATAGTAGTTTGTTACGTGTCTATCTCGTTGAAAATTACTTTCATATATACAGTAGTACATAATGTACAGTAAACACAAATCTAAGTACATAAACTTTATTCCTAAAAAAATGTGGCTAATTACAGAGCAAAAAAAAAAAAAATTAAATGCAATTTACATATACAGCAGCTTGCAGAAACGTAACATTATTTAAATAAAATTAATCACACAGTTAATGATGGCATACCTAAACCGGTGTCAAAGGACGCATTATGATAATTAAACTAATTAATGTCAATTGAATAATCGGTCAAGCAATTTATAAGGCAAGTTTCAATAAAGGCAAATAAAAATATATTGCACTGCAGCAAGGTGTCAAAAGGCAGTAGCATTTTTGTAAGAAGGTTACAGCTTGAACCCAAACTATACAGGAATATACAACTATAGAGGTGTTGGTGCTAATGTATTTTTTATCTATGGACATGAAACATAATGCTTCTCTTAAAATAAACTAATTCAAGTGAAACAACACTGTAAAAAGGTACAGTCCCATTAATGCTCCCTTTGTCATCATTATGGTGGTGGTAATGGAACGGTTAACTTTCGAATAAGAGCAGGTCGGGGTGGGGGGAGGTTTGAAGTCAAGAAGGGTCTGCAATTTGCTTCTCCCTTTACTGGTACAGACTGTTTTTAATTACTCGCTCAAGCCCATTTATGATTCCATGCATTAAAAGGGAACACTGAAGTTGTAAAATGAAGTTACTCAGATGGTTACTACAGCATATCTCCCCACATTGCTCAAATGGGTTTCTTAATAAAATTAAAAATAAATCTACGAAATAGAAGCCGCTGTAATACTGAACTCTGTGAAGTCGGCCAGCAAATGGAAACATGCTCTAGTGTTTAAAAGATGAATCTGCTTGTGTGAAAACTCTCTGTGCAGATAACATTATACTCTCTGCACCAAAGACATTAATTCCATTACCATAACACAAGATAATAATAGACTTTCAAATATGTAAGCATGAAATGTGCAAACCTGCTTTCAAATGCACTGCTAACACATACATTTAGGGTGTTCGGTGCACTTTTTATGTTTGAGCGTAGTGTTGGCTGGGTGAAAACCTAATTATTTCTGTCAGGCTGGATCTTATAGTGTGGTTGCTGCCTGCTGTGCTGCGAGTTAATTTTGTAAACAAGATGATGAGTATGAAGATAGCACTCACACAACACATGGAGGTCTTCACCTCCCGATGTGTCTGTGTCACTCTTATGCCCATTTATTTTTCCTGCTGTTGACATATGCTATATACACCTCAATTCAGTGTATGCGATTTTCTGAATAAATCAACAAAACTAATGTTACATTACAGTATTTATCAGAATACAACTGTTATATTTGGTTTATATTAGTAATATATAAGGACAGGCACTGCTTAAGACAGACCAAATAGTACACGTGCAAAATACAGTTGGGCACGCAAGGCCCCCTGTTGTTAAGGGAGGCCCTTCAACTTGTCATTAAACTGGTAGTTGGACTAGATGTGAGCCTTCTGGTGTCACATGAGAATAATCTTCAACTATAATTGCACTATTTACATAATACATATAAGGAAAGCTATAGATAATCAAAAGTCTTCATAATAAGAACATGAATAGGCATATACTGCAATATGTAAAAGTTTATAATATCTAATATGTAACAATGTAAAATACGCTAAAAACTAGGAACTATCGGTGTATTTAAAATAGTAAAAAAAAAAAATGCTTTAAAATGTTAAAAGATATTTCCCTCTCTCCCTAACTAGGCATTTCAGAGAGATAATAATTTATTTCTTTGAGAAAGAAATAGACTTAACTTGGCATGGATATTGGGTTCAGTATCAAGTAAGGTCATGTACAGTTTCCTTGCTTGGTAGTTTTTTTTAAAAATGCACTTGCATAAAAAACAGAAACGCTACAAACATTTCATTACAATAACACAATCATTTCAGTGCAGTGTAGACTTTACGCTCACCATTGTACAAATAATGAAGCTCTTCAATTGCAGTTACTTATAATATATTTCAGTTCTCTTGTGTTTTAATTTATCACTAATCCAAATCATGTACGTATATTATTTTAAATGTGAAACTTTAGACATAAAACTTGTGATATAAAAAAAGAAAAGAAACAGGGGCTTTTGGCATTCATGTACTTTAAATGATATATTTTATAAGTCATACAAAAAAATTCTTGTTAATAATAAATTAAAAATAAAATCATATATAATACTTTTATGGCCTTAAGAACAAGTTTGCAAGATGTATGGTGAACGACGAGAACGGAGAATTATGTCCATCATTACGGTCTATAGTTTCATGATTTCAAATGAAAACACTTAATTAGGGATTAATAAAATATAGAGTGCTATCGGTGGCTGAGAAAGAAGTATCAGATAACTGACAGAAGATCCAAAAATACTGGAAGTTGCAGATCAAGGTTACTGAGCCAGGGTCAGGTTACACAGGAGAAAGACAGTGACCTGGGCCGCAGGAAGTCATCCTCATTAATAAGCAAATTGCTGTCACTAAACAAAGACATAAAGAGAAATATTTCCACAACGAGTTTCCAAGGGTATTTTAACCCAGACTTTACCAAAAAAAAAATCTCTTCAACTCCCACCGTTTAAATCACCTATAAAACACTTTTAACAAGTACAGACATTAAAAATACTGAAGAATTGTTTTTTTTTTTGTATCACATATACTGTACTGATGATGTTGCAACCTGTGCTCAGCTTTAGGCCTCAGCTGAGTTTGAGTACCACTTGCAAATGGACCACAGAAACAATATGTACTGCTTAAAACTGAACACAATATTGTATTATTTTTCTTACTTGAAATAATTCCAGAGAGACACACATATTTGTACTGTTTATGTAATACCTTTTGGAAAAAGTATACTTAATTATAGTTAATTCTATAGTATACTGTTTTGAAGTATAAGTATAATACAAGAATACACCATTTTTAACACACCTTGTCACCTCTTTCAGTGTACAATTGACAAACTATATGGTGGAAGAATGTTATAATGTCTAGTAGTGTAGTGAAAGTATAAGGCACAAGTTATATATTTACTAGTCTTTTTTAAACAGGGCATAAGAAGTGGGGTTTGTAACAGCTTTAACAATATGAACCAGTATAATAATCTCACCACACAGGCACCTTTCTTTTGTTTTCCTTAAGAATAACCCAGCTTTATCCTGTTTTACAAACTGTAAACCCATTCCCTTTCTGTCCATGTGGTAATGTTTGCTGTGGTAATGTGTACAGAAGAGCAATTTGCCATAGATATTATATATTGACTTTAGCAGACTCTGTCCAGACAGAGGTAACTGAGCCTCTGTAACCTCTACTCACTGTTAGTGACATCACAAAATGTGATACAAATGCTCTTCAAAGAGTCTGCCCTGACAAAACCAGGGCATGTACCTGAAGCCAAGTGTGCACCTTTATACTCTGTCAGTAACTGTATACAATACACAATGCAGATTTGTTTATATTGTAATTCTATTGTAATCTGTAAAATTGTTACTAAAAATAATTTACTGCATGTCAAACTACAGCATAATACATTCTAAAACATTGATTAGTGAATACAGTGTTGAAATACAGATATTTTTTTCACATATAGGTATTAATTGTTGGGTGCAGCTTCCATACAACATATATCATTATTTTTAATCCTGTAAATTATTATTGTTTTAAGTTTTTTTTTTTTTCTTACAATATAAGAAAATAATACATATGTCAAAAAAAAGAATTGCTCATCACTGTAAATTACATTCTGGTAAGATTATTATCCATAATATAAACAGTTAATCTATTTAGTACCGACAATACTAAAAAATAAAAATAAAAACTTTTCTCAATCTAATCACTTTTCAAAAAGTTTAAGTGCAATACAGTTTTTAGATAAACTTCACAATACAGGTACATTAACTACATGTAGGTACACTGTAGTTGTCATTTATTAATACGTAGAACATGTTTACATGCATTCTTTTCTATATATATATTTTTTCAAGATCCTATGCATTGTCTGATTTTATATGTTTTCCTCGCCTTTAAATGACCTACATAGGATGGTCTTGTTTTTGAAGTGAAAATAACGTCATTAGGATTAAAAAGGTGTGGTTCACTTTTAAATGCTGCAACAGCAAGAGATCATATGGAGGTCTGATCTCTCCCTACCCACGCAATTTCTAGCACAAGAATTGTGTCTGCACTTTGTGAAGCATCTCTGCACATTTCATAGCACGTGTCACCTGTAAAGTGAAAGGTTTATCACATAGGAAACACATCCGTAAGCACCAAGTCTGACACCTACTGCATTTACAACTTGTTAAAGAAAAAACACATTAGTTGTAAATAAGGGCATCTTGTTAACTAGAAACAGGGTGCTATATCTTCAACTGAACAATCACATTTGAAATATGCAAATGACCTAAACATGTTCAAAAATTAGCATTGATACTAAGCCTCTTTTTCTATGTACGAACTTTACCTGGATACAATCTGGATAGCAGACAAGTGTTCCAGTCATATCAGTTTACTGATTAATGATATTATAAAAAATAGACCTAATAATGTTAGAAAACTGAATTCTGCAGTTTGGTTGGGTCCTTGCTTTTTTAAGGCTACAGATGTGAATTATCTACGGAACAATTTAACCATTAGGATACATTTGCATAACATATGCATTATATTATGTTAAGAATGGCAGTGTAGTAGGATTGGGTTTACAATGCACCAAACTGACACTGTGTACTCAATTATAGGCAGTAATCTCCTGTAAATATCAAACATTTCTCTCACTGGCACTTCATGAGAATCAGTAAAAGCTACCTTACTTTTGTCCTTAATAAACAAAGCTTTAACATGCATTATTTAAGGCTGTTTTTTAAAAATCTGTTTTAATAAATGAAACCTGAATATGTGTGACAATGTTCTAGAATGTTATTGGTTTCTTTAACATAGAACAGTAATGCATTTTGTGACAATGGTACTGTTTCTCATTTTTATTATAAAATAGTGTAAACCGGAGGCACCTATGAGGAGACATCTTCCTACCTGAGGCCTAAAGAGAGATTCAAAACTAAAGCAGGCCAGTCTACATATGATACAGTCCCTTGTTTAAAGGTCTCAATAGCAGTTTTCTTGGGGTCACACCATTTTTACGAGGTAAAACCTTTTTCCCTCAGTATTTTCTCCCAATTTGGAATGCCCAATCTCTTCTCCTCACCACAGCAATTCCCCACATGGCTCAGGAGACTCGAAGATTCAGTGGGCGTCCTCCGATCCCACGGCAAAGCCAGCTTCCTTTTTCACTCAGGAACTTGAGAGTGGATGTCAGCGAGCTACCGACCTCTGGAGGACAAATGCCAGCCCTGCAGGTGTCCGCTCTGAGCACACTATTCACCTGAGAGCGATGCGGTTACCTCCCTAACCCACAGGAGCGCATGGGCCAAAGCGACGCTCCCTTTGGAGTCCCCAGCGAAGACCGGCCTACTTTGCACAGCAAGGACTGTATGACTCACCTTGCACACCATGTGGCTGCGCTTCTATCAGATGAGCCACTCGGGGACCCCCTTCCCTCAGTGTTTGTGATTGTGTGTTGCTGTGGATTATAAAACTGGGGCTGACTGTTTTTGTAATGGTCAAGTATTTATATATATTATTGTACACAGACTTACAAAAGAAAAAAAAATAACTAATCAACTTATACTATTGCATTTACAGATTAATGCCAGCACCAACCCATAGTAAATTATGAACTTTATAGAGAATAGTTTACCCTAATGTTTAAACTCTGAGAATCACTTTTTGTTAAGGGGTGGCACTGCAGTCTATCAAACCAGACCTTTCCAGTGTCCCACTATTGCTTTTATATGCCAGCTTGGCAGGAAACTCAAGTACACCGTCATGGGTAAGATTGCCTTGGGTTGACCGGTGGCTACAAGTTAAGCATTTCAAGTCTGAAAGTCACTATACTGACAGTCTTTTGTTGTAAGAGCATTCGCCTTATGTAATTTATTACATTTAGATTAAATCTAAAGAAACTCAATATTTTAATTGAATGTTTAGAGCTGAACCTCTCGGAGTAATAAATTTCCTTTGGCACCCTGCATCTCGCTATCATGTTTCTCGTCTAATTACATTTACATAAATGATGTTCTGTGAAATTATCATTCGGATTGGAACAGTGGAAATGGGAGATGAAACAGAATTGACAGGACAGAGAAAGGGGAAAATGATAAACAAAAAAAAAAACAACGGTAGTGTCTGAAGACGAAACACTACTGACCCCTTAAGCTTTTATTTATATATCAGCACAAAGTAAATACTATACATGGCTCTCTTGCCTTTCAAATGTGGAACAAACCTTAGGAGATAAAACTTGTGTTACCTTTTTACAGCGATAGATAAGTTAAACTTTTTATGTTGGAAAATAAAACCAAAAAGTATCCCCATATTGCACTATTAAACTAAGATAACAAACCTTTATGAACTGCCCTACTTGTTAATCTGGCATTAAACACAAATGCACACAAAGGTCAATATTTTGGAAAGCTCTCTAAAATGTCCAGTGAAAATGTGAAAAGTTTATTGTAACCACCAAGGAAAAATTGATAAGAATGCATTTCAAAAAGTTGAATTATAACAGCATCATTTTATATACCATATTTAATAAAGTTACTGTGTTTTCACCATTTCCAATGCGTAGCATAATATTCAGACAAGTTATTTAATACCATTTATACATTCTTAAAACTAGCTAAAGTGTACAGAATTGCTCCATTGAATTTGACTGTTAAAAAAGGAAATGATATATATATATATATATATATATACAGTATATAATGTCCTTTTTTAACAGTATATATATATATATATATATATATATATATATATATATATAGTTGTAGTCAAACGTTTACATACCCCAATGGAAATGTATTCTAGAAAAAAAAGTTTTGCTTTTGTGGATAAGGAAAAAAATTACAAGAAATAGATGTCTACAATGATAGTATTGTCTACAAGGTGCTAGATATGATAAGAAGAACCTAATTCTAGAAAATGCTGGATTGTAGGTGAACATTCTTAGAGAGCATAAAAGAGTTGATGATTGCTGTCGTTACCAATAAGTCAATATGGGGAAAAAGTAAAGAGCTATCTGAAGACCTTAGGCAGAAAATTATTTATTGTCATAAACCTGGAGAAGGATACAATAAGATTTCCAAGCATTTGAGTATCCCAATTTTAACTATTGTTTCTATTATCAAGAAGTACAAGACCCATGGTACTGTCACAACGCTCCTTCGGACTGGAAAAAAGAAGGTTCTTTCACCAAGAACAAGTAGAAGAATTGTGAGGAAGGAACAATCCGAGACTGACTGCCAAAAATATTCAAAGTGAACTGGCAGCATGTGGGACTGGGGTTTCCATTTCAACCATAGGTTGAGTATTGCATGGTGAAGGTCTCAATGGTCACAGGCCAAAGAAAAAGCCACTCTTAGGAAAATGTCACCAAATTGCTTTTATTCAGTTCAAGTGTCATAAAGTGAACAAAAGGAAAAAATTAGGTAGTCCAAGTACAATACATACAACATTTCACTAACTGATTTAGAAACTTGATGTTTTCTGATAGGAGACTCCACCTACCAATTACATCATTGTGCAACGTTCTACAAATAGCATTCCATGCCTCAGTTTCATGTTGTTTTTGATCTTTGTTTCCTCCTCCTCCCCGCCTCCACCTTGCAGCATGCCTTGTCCAGGGTGGAAGGTGGCCCAGAGGACCACTTGTTCTGCCTGCCGGCTAGCCAATCAGTCTATGTCAGCCAGTATTAGGACAGCTACCGAGCCCCAATGGACAAGGCCATGGGCCAAATTATGTCATTGTATTTATTAAATGTGTTAATTCAATAAACCACAATTCAACTCATAAGTGGATGTCTCCTTTCTGAAATACAGGTATTACAATTTTTTTTTTTCTGAAATGTCTCAATTTTTCTGTCTTTAGGGAAATATTGACCAGTTAGCTGCATATTACAAGAAGAATAGCAGCACTCACTTCACATCTTTAAAAAAAGATTACTTTATTTATTTCTTCATTTTAAATAATAATAATAAAAAAAGTCAGATACGCAAGCACAGGCGTTGTGGCTGGATGCCTTCCTCAGTGTGTCCTACACTCAACTCTGGCAGAGAATCATACACCCAATGGTGCTACAGCATTCTGTTCAAGGAAGTGCTTGTCAGGACATTTATTAATGATACTTTGTAAAGTGATCTGAAATAAACCTTACACCACTTAGACGGCACTTCAAATACAACACCGGGGGGCTGAATTAATATAACCTAGATTTTAGAACAACAAGTCCTTGAAGAATAAAGAAGAAAAGTAAGTTCAAATAACTGGTCCTTACATCTCTTTTTTTGAAACGTTTTAAGTAAAAGGGCTCTTGAAGACAATATTCTTTTTTTGTGTGTATTTTTAAAGAACTTTTAGGGGCTTTTTACTCCAGTAATTCATTCCACAGTAATTGTGCTGATAAACCGAAGCCCTGTAACAATAGCCACTGGACTGTTTAAAACCAAGACCTGCTCTGTCTGACTAAATAGTATAGAACAGCCGTAGATTTAAATCTTGCAGAATGCTGTCTAAAATATAGTGTTGGCCTGTACATGGATTTTTCTAAATTAATATGATTTTTATTTATTTATTGGTATTTACTGAAATCAAAATTAATATTACAGTGCCGTGTTACAATAGAAAACAATCCCTACAAAAGTACCTTACAAAACAAAGGAAAATAATTAATTTGATTTATTTGGGGGGTCAGGTAATACATACTGTAACATAGGAAACCTGGTGGTAGGGAAGCTAACTTTGTTTGACGGTTTTGTTTATACATTTTTGGTATACAAATGTCAAAATTATGCTTGATACAAAAAGCACAAACTCTGTAATTGTTGCCTCCAAACAAGCAGTGTTTGTTCGGATACAATTTTTGAATATTTGTCCAAGGCCTTAGGCCCCATAAAATGTCCTACTTATTGTTCAGCAAAAAATGCCTAAATAGACATCTATCTCATTATTGATACTTAGAAAATATGTTTTCATTCAGGGAATGTCATTTAAAACTTTTCCTTGGATGATATGGTATTCTGTGAAGCAGTCATGCTGTGAATAAAAAATATTTAATCATTTTTCAGGGGCCTCTTAAAACAACATTTGTTATTGTCAAACGGTATTTGATCGATAGTGTTACACTTGCTTGCATTCTATAAGGGAACACTACTGTTTAACTTGGGGCCCACCAGGGTAAAATATTATGGAAACAAAGTGTTTCTAATGGTGATTGAAGAGGAATCCCACTGTTTGTGGCAAGTGTTGTTTTTTTAAGGGGCAAATGCGTGGCACAGAGCACGGTAGGAGGCAATAAACTTTCCCTCAGTCTTGCTAGACTTTAAATCACCTCTGCCACCACAACTATTCCATCAGCCCAATTTGGAGAAAACTGATATTATAATTAGTGATCTCAGCAAGGGCCTAATGTGCAATTTGAAGCCTACTTCTGCCTTTGTTATAATTAAGTCAGTGCAGGGGAGGCCTAAAGGCACTCTACTTCTCCCTAAATAAGCAGGATTTGGTTACTCTGCCAAATCCAGACTGTCCTGGACAGGTAGGCGATCAGTAACGAGGGGAAAACTATTATTGTCAAAACTGTCTGGCAGCTATTACAGAGTTGAATGTCATGTCAAAATACGTTTTTTTTTCTGACCTTTATGCAGTGGCGTCGCCAGAGCTATTTAAAGACGACCTGTGCCCTCCGCCCTCCCAAGGTCTCTGCTTTTGATTGCTTAGTCATTTTATTTGCTTGTACTATTTTTTTTATCATCAAAGAAGGATTTAGTGGGAATGGTTCTGTGCGCACCTTCCAGATGCACACATGAAAAGTAAACGTTATAAATAAATAAAAATATATATATATATGTGTGTGCATTTTGAATGTTATTTTATAAACCCCCGACACAGTTTTACTTTCTGCCTAATCCCAGTTTAAGTAAATGTTTCTGACACCATTTATACGTAGATTTCAAATGTATTAAGGATGTTCTGGGCAAGTTGGTTTAGAGGCTTAGGAACGATTTGATACACTTGAATAAATAATGTACATAAAATCATCTAACTTAACAGTGATGCTTTCTGTAATTGACCAGCTTTAATGTATATGAACAGCTGCATGAAACAGCATTTGTATTTCACATTGGGGAAACATCAGGGTACATTCAAACTAGCCCCTGCCAACTCCTATCTTCGTTAATTGTCATTTCATAGCAACGTCTAGAATATCAGGCACATTTCAGACTTTTTTTTTTTACTAATCCATGTAACATATAAATTATATGGAGCAAAGTGTGATTTAATTAAATGACTAATTCAAATATACTGTATAGTACTGTGTGTATATTACTCTAAATCTCTGCTATGACCAATGACACACACACACACATATATATATATATATATATATATATATATATATATATATATATATATACACACACACACACACACACACACACATATATACACACTCTTACACAAATATCTGCTAAATTTAACTATGCAGTAATTTAACACTGCATTTTTAAATATGCATAAATAAAAAATAAAGTGGAAAAATAACTAATATTTGGGAGGGTGACTTGACTTCAATAACTAGCCAGATAAAAAAAAGACCAATAATTCATCCATGGATACCGGAGTATTACTGACTACACATGCCTGCCAATGGATTCAGCACATGTGCAGCCATTACCCCTGACACAACTTCTCCTGTCATGGCCTATTAAAACCAGTTTACATGTGCATGTCGAATTTGATGAATATGTATGTGACCTCCTTCATAGCTGCTGCCCACTATGCTGTAGGCCCCACGGCAGAAAACAGCACCTCTCATTAAACACAGCTTGAATAAAAGGCATTGTTTTTACACTTGGAAGAAGCCGTCTTTTTAACAATGAGTGTATTTAACATAAATAATAAAATAAAGATGTACAAATGCTGTTATCCCAAGCAAAGTTAGGAGATTTATTCATAAATCTGTCACCTTTAAATCTTCGCACAGCCAACATTTTCCCTGGTGTCATTCTGTTAAAAATCTGTTGGCTCTTTGCTGTTGAAGATCTGCTGGATCTTTGTATGTAACCTCAATTGGTTATGCAGGCATTACAAAGATAACGCAATACCAGTATATGGAAAACTGCTGCTGCATCCTGGTACCTAACTTCTTGTTTTCTGGTTGAAACTCACTTACAAATCTAGACCATGTGACCAAAGATAAAAGGATGCAGCCATGTAAACCATTGGTTAGCAGTCTTTGACTCTATAAATGTGTACTTTTGGTATTGTTATTTTTTTTTACAGAAGGATAGAAGTGTCAGGTTTTGTAATTAAAATGAATTGATAATTATTCATAACAAAAGGAAAGTATAAAAAGAAGAGTGTGTCTCTTTCCACCACCTGTCACATACAATGAAATCAATTAACTGTGCCGACCTGGATAACAACCAAGCCATCACATTTTTTTGAAGGCAATAGAAAAGAGAAACTGCTTCATCACTTGTGAAAATGTACTGGATGAATATGCGTGTATGGCCCTTTTCCAGATATAGCCAAGAGATAAATTAAACAGTGGTCAAGGGCATCGTGATTGTTAATTAACAATAATGGCAGTACAATTAAGATAATGATTTCTAATTAGAAAATCTCAAGCAAAATGTCTGTGAGGATTTCATAAATTCTAGGTCTTGAGAGCATGCTGTGGGGGCCTAACTTTCCTCCTCTTCTTATATACAGGTTATATCTTATATGAATCTTAAAATACCCAATTCAATCTGTTAACATGTGAAGAAAATGTGATGCTCTGGATTTACACTGTCTGATACCTGAGCCGCTTTGAATAAGCCTTTTTTTGAGAGCCTCTTATAGAGAATCCCACCATCTGTTTCTTAGGTCCTAGGTATGACACATAAAAAAAGAAGAAAAAATGGTGGCATGTTATATATGAGAAAGTATTTAGTACTGCAAATCAGAAATGTATATACTATTGTCTTAATAAATAAAAGAGAGATAAAATTAATAAATATTTTATTGTAGTGGATATCATTCTGGAATATTATTTTGCTGAAAAAGTTATTCCCATGGGTTTCCTCATTTAGCATAGCCTCCTGAAATGCAGTTTATGTTATGATAATTATATATAAATATTTTGGGTAAAAACGTACTTTTAAAGATAGCTGTATAAAGATACGCCACTGTTTAGATAATCTGAATAGACTCCATTATTGAATATTTAACAGTGAGCGGTATTTACAATCATCCAACAGCATACTTATTAAGGATTATTTTTATGCAAGGTGCAGGCATATATAGGACATTCTCTGTTTTCACATCACTCTACATTCAATTATAAAGAGCAACAAAAGAAGAAGTCACGCCTTCTTCAATGACCCTGACAGCAGCCTTTTCATCTCAAAGCCTCATTGGCACAGCCTTATAATCCACAATAAGCCTTGTGCTAGTTATGCAGACTTTGTATTTTAGCGGTCTCTGACCATGTATTACTTAAATATCAGCAATGACTAGAAAAAGTAACAGAACTACTTCTAAAGCACCCAATAACATGTTATCGATACATACTTCAACTTTACATTGATTTAAAATTGGCATTTCGTAAACACTTCTAAGAGACACCCTCGTTGCCCTGCAGACCACAAAAGACAAACAGTGTTGTTACTATTTATGGCCATGGATTCCGCTCTCCACTCTATTTGAAATACAATAACGTTTTTGTCTGGTTTTTGTGCCAAATACTGGACACTTTGTGTGGAATGGCTCCAAAAAAACACTGATGGGGAACTTCTGATGATCTTTGTGTGAGTCATGTGTCAAGCATTTTATACTCATCTATGGATATGTATACACAAATAAATGTGGAATAGTTATTTTATGATTCATAAGAGTGTGCATATCTTTGTAAGCTCAAATGGGCAGCCAGTGTAGTTTATAATTGAACCTTTATTGATTTTGCTGAAAAAAACACTAACATGTAGGCAAATACGAAGAAAGGTTACATTGTGTTTATATTTGTTTCTTAACAGCTGATTATGGTTGTTTTGAACTGAAACATGTGTATATGTAATACACCTCACCTCTGACTTTTTTCAAATACATTGATAATTGAATCTATATAAAAAACAGAAAGCTTTTCTGATACTAATCCCTTCAAAGGACACAAAGCTAATGAAATTATTTGAGTAAAGATTACCCAATATGTTTTACCATCCAAAAAATATTAGCTTCCTCTCCAGAAAAATCATAATCTAAAAACTTAAACATTTTGAATTTCTTTCTTTTGCAAGAACTAACTCCCATGTGTCACTGAAACGTCTCACTAACCAATAACTTATTTTCCTACGTCTTGCATACTTTCAATATCTCTCCAACGGGTAGGTTACTTCATTTGACCTCCTGAAATACCAACACTACTGTACGAACTCAAATGTTGACAAACATTTGACAATACCACTGCATCTATGTGCACATGAAAGCAATATAATATAAATTTATTTTTCAATACTAGAATTAAAAAAGTATTCAAATCTAATTGTCTTTACACTTCTGTCAGGTATATAAGCCAAACATGTCAATTCATTACCTGTATGAATGACGATTACAAAAAATAAACATGACAGTGTACAGCTCAATATACTGTATATCAACCACATACTGACATGCAATTAAAATAGTACCTCAAGGGTATCAATACTCCTACATTACAAAAAATATATGTTTTTAGTGTTGCCAAAAAAATGTTTATATAAGCTGCAGGTGTATGACGTGAAACATCTTTGCATGTTACAGCAGACGTTTTATGTACAGTTCAGTATCAAAATCAAGGACAACTACTGTCAATCTTGCAGTTGTTTTTACACTCTGTGGAAATGTGTGCTCAGTTTAAAACAACAATAATTCTATAAAGCCAGCTACATTATTATAAGAATATATGCAGGAAGAAGAATGTGTATTTTAGCAAGTTTGTACTAAATTAACTTACTTAATTTTAATGTTGGGAAGCAACTGCTGGAACAAAATAAATTATTATAGACAAGTACAAGAGACTAAAAAAAAAATAATATAATACACACAAAATTAATTTGAAATTAAAGCCCCTTACAGCGTCGGCAGATATTGTTATGTTGGCTTTTATTTCTAATGTTGATGGCTACTAGAAAGATATTACTTCTCTAGCAAAAAGCTTTCCCTGTAATAATTAAAATGTATTTTCCAAACATTGAACGCATTTGCAGAACCACACCAAAATCAGATATGGAATGAAGCTATGTCGAAATAAATCATATGAATTATTACATAAGTAAATAAAGTGATTTACTTAAATAACACTGTGTATTAGGTAATTAGTTATGCACAGTACTGTATCTAATGATAATTCATTTCTAAACTGCAAGCGCTGTTGGATACAAAGCAGCAGTTTGGATGTCAGACTATATCTTTTTGGAGCTCCTTGTCTTCAGTTTGTCCAGCTCAGCATATGTAGCTCCCAAAGGGAGCAGTCAGACTTTTTAAAATAAGCTTCTTGCCTATAGGCAGGTACTGGTTAAGATAAACCTGGGCACAAGTAAACATTTGCCACCAGTTTATGCATAATTTGACTTTAAAAGTTATGCCAATACATTTGATATTGAGGTTTGGCCTTTTTGGTAAACATTATTCGAGGTTGTATTATATTCAGGGTATTTTGTTTATCAATGTGAAGTGTGCTGTGAATGCTTCTAAGCCATGTTTCTATCATTTCACAAGGGTTGTCTTGATTTGTGTCTCACACTATTAAAATGACTTGAGAATCCTCAGCTCTACAAGCATTCTGATACAGACATGGGTCTCGTGGTCACATGCATCATTATTTTTAAACATACCTGAGCGGACAGTGTGATTACACTGAGGAGTGAGAGGCATGACCCAAGCAGAAGTCATACTGTAATGAGGCCAGAATGTTAGAGGCCACCCATTTAGAGCATAATACAGTATGCATTTCTAGCGTTTGTACATTGCACATATTTAAGAAGGTTGTTACCTCACAAGCCTATGTTGAAAAATATTAGCTTTATAGTGTTTATTGTAAAATGTTATCTTCCCGTAGCTAAAACAAAGCTAACATATGGCATTCACACCCCCTACTGTTGCAGGTAGTAGCAGGAGAAGTTTGGCTGCGTAGTTTAGTTCTCACAGAGTGATAGTGACAAAATGTGGTCACCCAGGAATCATATTTAAGGTTTAACACTGTTTTTACATAGCATACAGTGATTCCCAATAGATTAATTTTATTAATGTCAGGGATCTTAAAGGGAAAACCAAATACAAATAAATATTCAGCTCATACATGAGAAATGTTTCAAGTTAGTTGAAACATAAAAAAAAAAAAATATATATATATATATATATATATATATATATATATATATATATAAAAAATCAATTTGCCAGCCATGTGACTATGCTGCCTTCTGCTGTATTCTAAATAGTTTACCATTGTAATTACAATATTTTGCAGTTTACCTGACATTTCCTATGATTATACTATACAGTATGTTTACCGGTACTTTGCTTTACCTTGGTTGAGGCAGTTCTACACTGGAGGCAAGTGACATGAGCGAATAATTTAGAAGTAACTGGAATGTATGGGTGCGTCCAGTGGCGACGCGTGGGGGGGGGCACGCCTGGTCACGTGCCCACCCCCCCCCCCCCCCCCCCAGATTTCTGCCAGGCAGTGGCTTAGCCACTGCGTTACAGGTAATAAAAAGTGCTAAAAAGATTTTTTTTTTTTTTTTTTTGGTGGCCTCAATACGCTTCAATCAGTACCGCTTTAGTATACACACGAACCGCCATTCACAACTGACCAATGACATGCTTGCTGTCTGCCAAAGCACGTGTTTCAAGTTTCTGTTTGTGATTGGGCTATTTACTGTCATTCGTGAGAGGTTCAACCTTGAGCTCTTCTGATTGGACAATGCACACAGCTTTTACACTTTACAGTCCAAACAGACTCACAGCATAACACTGAGTGAGAGACGTGAAGTATGGCCTGATAGTGATAGGGGAAAGGCAAAAATAATTAAAAAATGAGTTATTTGATTTGGTCGCCCTAATTTGTCTAAATGGCAGAAAACTGTTTATGAACTGTCTGAAGACAAGAAGATAGCAGCTACCACCGGCAGTCCTGCGCCAGTCAAACGGTAATTAAATTAGCCAGGATTTGTGAGATCAAATAAAATGGTTTGCTTTGCTTTGAACACAAAATGTTAGTTAACAAAAATCAACAACCATAAGTACGAATTAAATTATATATAGTTATTTTTATTTATTATCATAATGTTAAATTGAAATCTGATGTTCATGTTAAAAGTTCAAGTCCTTTGCTTTGTATTTCTTTTTTGTTTTTAATCAGAAGTGTTCTAAACTGAATCTTTTTTTTTAAACTATTTTGCACAACAGTGTATTTGTTTATTGGATCTAATGTTAAAAAAAAAAAAAAAGATTGTTATTTATTTTTCAAAAATAAAACGTCAATGCATGAATAAGAAATCAGGTTGCCAATTGCACCACTGTGATTACTCACCTTAAAAAAGTTACCATTTCCATCCCCTCCCGGAAAACAAATCCTGGCTACGCCACTGCTGCCAGGGTTTATTATTTAAAAATAAAAATATATTTTTTATGTTTTTCGTAAGTGGGTAGGGAATATGTAAGTGCGCAGTTTATTTCAAACTTTCAAACCTTAATAACATAACCAAAGCGGGTCTGAGACCCTTCACCGTTATATTTGTCCTTGTGTGAGACTC
This sequence comes from Acipenser ruthenus, assembly GCF_902713425.1. NCBI lineage: Eukaryota > Metazoa > Chordata > Actinopteri > Acipenseriformes > Acipenseridae > Acipenser > Acipenser ruthenus. Next base: position 69,952,796 of record NC_081193.1, on the reverse strand, counting down.
TCACTTTTTCAGTCAGCGAAAATATGTGCTAAAAACAGAATGAATTTGATGTAGCCCTGTTGAAATGGCAAAAAGACAGCTACGTTTGGAGTTTTTCTACAACAAAAAACCTAAACCACCAACGCCAGAGACATCAACAGAAACCGAACCTGACTCTTATGTAGTTCAGAATGTTATTAACAGCACTATACTTCCATTTCAAACGCTCAGGTTAGTGCAGGTGCAGCTATTGATAAGAGACCCTTGCCTGTAAAGTGTTGTTTGCAGCTCTCTTGATTGTGACAATCTGGCATAGAGCTGTTTGTGATGAAATATCTGGTAATGTTAGAAAGCTAGCTTAATGTTTACATAAAAATTGTTAAAATCGGACATCGGGTTTGAGCGTGGTTTCGCTTTTTAAAAATTTTTTTTGGGGGGGTGGGCTGTGCCCCACTAGTTTTTCAAGCCACGAGTTGCCACTGGGTGCGTCTACACCACCTGTGAGCGACACGAGCGGCCAGTCTGGGTGAAGTAAGCGACTCCACAGGACTAGAACTGTGTGCGATTTTGTCTGCGCATTGCGGGTGACTAGAGTGAAATAGAACAATCAGAACGGTCTAAATTTAAATGGACCAATCAGAAGCAATGTCAGTAATATCAGTAAACTTGACACAGGTCATAACACAGATACGCAATAAACATGGAAGACGAGGAATTGATTCAAGAAGTGCAGCGGTATCCTGTGCGCTACCATTGTTCATTAAATTCATACAAGGACAACAGTAAAAAGGACAATGCCTGGCAGAACATTTCGGCATACTAGTATGTCTGCTGAATTAATTGTTTACTCTGGAAAAATAGAAGAAATAAGCTGAGACTACCAGAGTCGTTTGCTGTTGGCCTTGAATAGGCACTGTAACTGCGTAGCTTTAACCCGCAGGCAGCATTTTAACCAATGTACCCACTCAGAGAAGCAAGGCAAGTCCCGTTATCACAAACAAACCCCCTCTGGTGAAAAGTAGTAAAGCTTTAACCCATTAATCTCCACTAGTGCACATGAATTTGAAGACACTGTTAAACACTGTTAATTCATAGTATGTGCGTGGGAAAAGTGAGGTAAACTTCCAAATTACTTGCATATTTATTATTGTCAATATTATATACGTATATGTCGTCTCAAAAAGAGAGACCAAAGATTGGATAGAATGAACTGCTTCCTCAACCTTCCAGGGCAGGCTTAAAAATGTGGTCCTAAGGCAATGAGGATAAGCTGACACTGTTACAGCTTGAGCAATCCCTGGTCTACGGATAAACAAAGAGGCCTTCAGTCTACTTTTAAGAGCACAAAAATGTCCAAAGAATGTAAATGATTTTTCAATGAACAACTCCAGTCAATTCAAAACAGTTTCTCTAAAAAAAGTGATTTATTGTTGTATTTTGTGCCTCAAAAATAAACACATTATGTAAAGAGAAATAATATTTATGGAAACAATCGTGATAGTATTAAATAGTTACAATGGGGTAGATTCTCAAATCTATTCACTCCACCTTTCCTGACCAATAACAATTCTAAAACAAGAAAGAAACACTTTAAGACTAATTACAAGCCCCTAAATTAAATGTCTGGTTTGATTATTTCTGGTTTGGTAACTTTTTATTTAGCCTAGTGGGTTAAAGGGACCATGTCAATCAGACCCTTCTTGAAGTATGAGGTTGATTCAGTAGATAAATAATGTGGTCCAGTCCTTCATATGACCTCCTACTGTATACTGTATACACAGTATTGAGATGATGGGCTAGACACAAGCTGTTTACTCAAAATCATTATTTGCATAAATGATTATATCAGAGAAGATAGTTATCAAACCAGAAATAAAATTTAAAAATGAAGTGTTTACAAGTTATTTCATATTCATTTTAGAATGCAAATGTGCCGATGTAGAATTTGAGTAAAAAGCAGAGTGTATTCTAGCCCAATGTGTTGAGTTGCGTCCTCTCGGGACTCTAACTGCTTAACATATTCAAATTCACTTGAGGAATAACACAAATGTTGTCCTTTCACAATCAAAGTTAAACACCACTGGGGATCAGACTAAAGGCCTACAGGTGTGGAGCCAATGTAAAAGGTTTGATTGTGTGCAGTCGTGGGTGAAATATACAAAGTATGGTACAGTATTCAAATCTGGGCTTATTGTCTTTTCTTTCTTTATTATTCCTATTCAAGTAGTTTCCAGTTTCACCTAAATGTTTTCCTGGTGAAGGAATGTAGGGTCTCCGAAGTGATTTATAAACATATACATAATAAATTGGAGGTTGTAGTTTAAGCTGTGATGAAGCATTCTATACTTAGCTGCTGAGGTTCACAATGATTTAAAGAGCTGACATTTACTGCGTGGAGGCCTATTATTCAGAATGACTATCTGTGTACAGACGGTATCTTAAAATGGCTTACTGGAGGTAGTTTTTTTTTTTTTACCCAGCCAGCCACCATGTTAGTTTGGGCTCACAGCTTATTCCCTCTGGTTGAGGAATACAAAATGCGCAGGTGTGTTTCATTTTCAAAGCTAAAATCAGCAGTTTTGTTCAATTTGTTTATATTAATAAAAAATATTAAAAAAGTATTTCCCTATTTCCAGAACTTGTATCTTTACAGACAGTGCATAAGTCTAGTTAATTAAATTTTTTAACCAGTGAAGGCCTTTTGAAACTGGTAAACTTTCTAGATAACTGACCTATTACATTTGCAAGACCAAAAACAGCTGGAAGCGCCTATTATAGTCTGTTTTAAACCCAAATTTAATAATACATGTTTTACTGAGACCTGATTGATTGACAAGCTGTTTAATAGACTCTAGGATTATTGACTCAGTATTGTGCTGTAATATCTAGAGGTGTTTATTTTACAAATTATAATTATGTAATTTTCCATACGATAGGCCTAATTATAGTAGTGCATACTTCTGGTGCCCCATGCGAATCTGTGGCAAAAAAAAACAAACAAACAGGAGCAGGAACAGGCAAAGCCAAAAATATACATATAACAATTTTAATACACTGCTTGGTTTAAAATATTGAGATACTGCACCTAGGCAATATTTATTTTTAAATAAATAGAATAGAAGACTACAGAGTAGAATTTCCTTTTATATCAAGTCTTTAATTAAAACCTATTGTACATAAAATAATAAACAAGTAACAATCAAATTAATTCTTATTAAAAAAATGAATACTTAATTTTATACCATGCTAAAACAATGTTCTTCATTTTTTCTTAATTTACAGATTTAGGTGTGATAGATAGATCAAGCTATTATTCCATTCATGATCTTTGCCTCTATTCAAATTGAAATGTTAAGGTACATTTACAATAAATATATTTTCACATCTACTATTAATACAGTTTTATTAAACTTAAAATGATTACTAGGATAGACATCATTTTTATGGCGCCATGCTTAACAGCATTAAAACCATAAAATAAATTATAATATATACTTGTAGATTATTCAGTATATATTACTAAAATAAGTAATCATTTAAAAAAAACAGCAACATAAAGTTGCAGAATCTAATATGATTCTGCACCCCCCTCCATATACTGAACAGTACGAGGAACTACATTATGGCTGGTAACTTAATTCTTTCTAGCTGAGTAAGGAAATAATGTAATCATGTTTCTCAAATGAATCCCATGAGCATCGTGTGGCAATCCGCTTTGGTAAAATCTGGTTTAACTCAGGAGAGATTACCCTGTAAAAACACAGCTTGCCGGCAGCATGTCCAATTGCTCTTATGACTCAGATAGCTAATAAGCAGCCCACATAACGTATCCACCTACACACAGATTAATTCTCCTCTATTCTCACCTAAACAGCACCTCTACCGGCTGTGTGATGTATGGGTGACTAGAAATTAGGTAGGATAAGGGAATATATTGTCACATGTACAGATGGAATACTGGGATAGTAAATTTAATGCTGCATATTTTAAACAAACAAACAGAGACAGCTACAATTTAGATATAACAAATAGTCATTTTTAAGTGTTATAAAACCTGCATTTACATTTTACAAGTAATACAAGTAACATGCAAAAACTTGAATGGTAATGGCTAAAATCACTATAGTATAGTGGAAAAGAGCAAGGCTAGACATCATTATAGTATCAAATATTTCTTCCACATTTCTAGCACTATTAAAGTGACAGTATTATGACTAATAAATAGCTCATTAACAAAGTTATTGTCATTTTATATTTGCATCTTAATTCAGCCATTTGTCAAAATATGGTTTTGTTTGTCTGTTATTTTTGCACATGGGGGTAGCAACACAGTGGGTTTCCAGTGGAGGTTTCCATGTGTGGTTATTTACACGTGAAGTGGTGATGCGAGCGTACGTTTGAGAGAACAGCTCTAGAGGATCAGGTTGGTGGCCGAAAATAATGGCCACAGAGAGGGACAGGGTAAATCTTGTTTACTTGTGAACATGACGTAATCCACGCCCATTTTCACATGGAAACCCGCATTTCATGTAAAAATGTCCACTGCTACCAATCCAGACAGCCTTAGGAGCATACGTGGAAGGTGTCTGGCACAGATCTCTATAATCCTATGTCTTCACTGGTTTTCAGCCATAACTGCAATAACTGGGTAAGACAGTTTCATTATAAACCTTGGGGTTAATAATTTTCTTCTTTCTTTAATTAATAAGTCATGTGATAAATTAGTTGAAATATTATTCACTACTAACGGTATGCTACCCCACCAATGGATATTTGAAAAACAATTTGGGCAAGAGCAGTAAAACATTATTAAAACAACCAGGCACGAGGAATTTACAAATCACAGCTTTATTAAATGAGCTTAACACTGTGCTTTAGAGTTTCACTCAAACAAGATGTCACCTGACAACCATGGATTTTCAGGTGAGATTCTCTCGTATACCTGTTCTCTGTGCATGGAAACCACATTTTCCCAAGCTGTCTGCAAAAACAGGACAAGAACTCTATGCATGGCTAATTTGCATATTGGTCTCCTCCTTCCCCCTATATTTGCATGACGTCAGGTGAAATGAGGGTCTTCTAGAGTAAAATAAGCTGAGCCAATGGAAACCCAAAATGTATAGGGTCATTTTTCATTTTGCTCCAGCACAATGTCTCGAGAAAAATTGGAACACACATGGAAACTCCCCCAATGTCACCTGTAGGATGCAGGATAGGCACAAAACTAGTCTAGGTCAGTGAGGCAGAACGCATTCCCACCAGAGTATTTCTATTCAGGGCATAGCATGGCTAGGATCCCTGGGGGTGGTCTTAGCCTTGGTTCTTAAGTGATAGATAAAACCTTGACAACTGACCCTGATGTCTAATGCGACTAATTCATATCGGAAAACGCAAAAGAGCAGAAGTGAAAGTTTCCCATTGCTGCGGCAAAGGGGGTTTTGTGGAGTTCTGTGACCGAGAAGAATTAGCTGAACAGGGAAGTATGACTGCCCACTGTCCTGACCTGACCCTACAAAGCAGCTAATCAGCTACCCACTGTCAAATCAATACGCCTGCTTCCCACACCAAGCCAATGACATTTATTTATTTTTTTTGTTTATGGTAGGGCCCTCTAATTTGTCATCTCAACGTAACACTACATTTAGAGTTAATCCTACGGGTGTAAAACTGGACAGTTAAACACAAACAAGTGTTACCAATACCATATGGTTGAATTGTTACATTTTTAAAATGTATTTATGATATGTACTGAATAAATGATAGTAACTGTTTATTCCAATTCATTAAACACAGCAAAAACATTCCAAACAGCTTACTTTTTATGCGTTGGGTGTTTCCTTGGCCTAGCTCACAGCCTTGCACTGCCATTGCATAAATTAAAATAAAACCATTGGTATCTAACAGTTCAATCATATTTAGCTGACAGAATATGTGTTTAACTGTTTAACCGAAATATATGTTCTGAAATTACTGGAAAAAGTAATGTGCCAAATGAACTAGGTCACTAATCCAGGAATGCCATATAATACTAACGCCTTTTTTTTGCTGTGGCTTGTTGCTTATCTTCTGCTTTTATCCAATGGGTTAATATAATTTCTAAGTTTGCAAAATGTAGTGCCTTCCAGATTCTTATGTTAGCAATATTCCTGCTATAAAATGAATGTTATTAAAACCAGTAGCCGCATTTAAATTAAAGTGACAGTATGATAGATGACTGGTGATTTTGTCATTTTGGGTTAGATGGGGAAATTCTGCCTGGAAGGGAGTGTGCTTGACAGAGAAGCATCAATTTGAAACTCACGTATATCCTTAAATAGGCCCCTGAGTGGAGAAGCTTATAGGTAGTTAAAAACTAACAAATAAGTCCTGTACAATATTTAAAGATATAAGAATGAGATATGTGAATGCAAGGCCTGAAAACAAACCCTATAGATGGATGAGCAGTTTTATGTTTCAGGGATTAAACTACCTTGGGGAATTTGTCTTGGATAAAGGCGTCTGCCAGATAAATTAATAATAATAATAATAATAATAATAATAATAATAATAATAATAATAATAATAATAATAATAATAATACTTCAGGGAAGGCAAAAGATGCATGAGGGAATGATTGTCAAAGAGATTTGTGTAACAATAATAACAACTAAATTGAGCCTGAGATTTCCTAATATGGAAATGTTCAATTGGGTACAAAAAATTATTTATTTATTTTATTTAAAAAATAATAATTAAAAACTCTCGAAGGAGCTAATGCTTAATCCTACTGCTTGGGAGAAACAATAAAAATAAGAAGGAACATTATATAATGTTTTAGCACAATATTTAATATACTTCTTGTGGCTTCCACCCATGGATTTTCTGAAAATCATCACAGGTTAAAATGTCCATGTCTGTTATATACAGTTCGTCTGTTATATGAGGTATACAGCTTGGTAAAAGTATTCTCTACAGTATACTAAGGTGTTTTCAAAAGAGTTGCATAAAACCTATACAAAAGGTGTACATTATAAGAGGTGTATGTTATACAATACAAAATAGATTTGTGCAGTATAGACAAGGTGTGCGTTAAATACTGAAGATTACAGTAAATATAAATACAGTAACCCGCCGCGTATCCGACTGCGGTGGGACCAGAGTAAGGGTGGATATGTAAAAAGTCGGATGAGTGAACCCTGTTTTAAATACCATTATTGTTTTGAGATACAGCTTTTATTAAGGAGCTCCCCTAAATCCCTTGTTTAGAAAGATACAGGGTATTAATGCTTGTGACAGAGTAGCCGTCTGCCATGTGGGTGCGTGCATTCGCTGCTGAGTGACAGGCAGGAGATCGAGACGGAGGTTGAAGCTGATACACTCCAAGGGCGGACAGGATTTATTTACATATCAACACACTGAAAAGCTCACGTGACGCTACCAGCAATGGCAATGCACGGAGCACATACAACACAGTGTACAATATCTGAACTAATCTTCTCTGTTCAATAATAAACTAATGTTGCTGAAGAGGTTGACCATGGCAGATAAACGGTTAGGGCAGTTACGCGACAGATTGCTGTATAGTGGTAGTATAAAAAAATATTTGTAATAAATATAGACATATATATCTTGATCAATGTCTTTATAACATGTATTACAGATTTAGAGAGACAGCAATGAGCATTATTTGTGAAACTACATGCACTTGACTTGCATGGTTTGTGATTGACTGAACATACCATCAGCCATCAAAGACCAGCTTACAATGATGTTTTGTGGTGCTTCAGTTACCTACTCTTTGTTTGGGTACAAACACAGAAGAGTACAAAAAAAGAACTGAAGGTATAATGTATAGGCTACTCTTAGTGCAAATGATAAATTGAGACTAGGATTCATCATAAATCATAACAGTGTACTGCTGCTTACAAAAGAATCGTCTGGTGTCTTTTGAGCAGACATGATTTAGGAGTGTGTATAGCAGAGTGAAACAACTGAGCTACTTCTTGGTTTTATACATCGTATCCCTAAGGTGCACTGAGGACCAAAGTTTTAAAACAAAATAATTGAGTCTCCATACATTTTGCCTGATAGAACATTCATGTAAATACCAGGGTTAGTTAATAAGAATAGCATGCAGTGTTCAACCCTTTGTTCTGTGTTTGTGTGTGTGTGTGTGTGTGTGTGTGTGTGTGTACAGTATACTGTGTATGATATGAATTCGTTTTATTGTTTTTTCATAATGATGTTATAATGATAAATATATAACCTTAACAGCAGATCCCTGGTGAGTGCTTGACTTTTTACGACATGCTGTATGAGGAAACTACACCTAGAAATCTACATACGATGTGTATTTGGAGCACACAAATCTGCCAGCTGAACGTTAGCTACATTAGAGTTGTCAATATGTAACATCATTTAATAACCAGCATAACTGACTATCTTTGATTTGATTTTTAATTGGCTGGTAATTTCATTTATTTTCCAGTGTCAGTGCTGGACAGCTTTTCAGTATCTGACATAAGTCCATATTTTATCACTTGACCATTTTAGAAATATGTATTTCATTGCACTGACATAACTCAGTGTATTCAGAATGCTAACCCAATATATGTATGTAACAGGACGATGTTATATACGTGGGTCGTCACTGAGTAATACTGAGTCAGACACAGAGCATTGGGTGTGGACATGCCACACAGGCACACAGATTTAATTACACGGGTGCTGCCACTAGGGTACAAGCAATGCTACGCCTAATGTCAGATTTAAGTCCCACTAAAAGGAACATCCCACTCCAGGAGCCTACCTCTATGCAAACCCTCTCTATACTAATCAACATCCCCTAAACTGACCTACTTCTGGGCTCCCGGCATTCTGAGTCCCGGCATTCTCATGGCGACTCCAACCTCCCAACCTCTTCAAACAGCATTTTTAAACATCCTCGACTGGGCAATGCCTTCATAAGCAGTCTTGGAGTGAAAGGCTTTCGTGTAATAGTTCTCTCCATGGAGCAGACACTCCTCCTCAATGTCAACACAGCAAGCTTTTGCTCGGCGCCCGTCTGTATGGCTATTGCTGTGCAGTAGCCCCGAACTGTGGCGCAGACGCCTTTTGAGCTGTGCGCAGCCTACCCGGGCACGCCCCCCCCAGCCAATCCAGACCTCCCGATCAGTCCAGTGCTGGACAAGCCTACCTGCTCAATTGGTTGCCTAGCAACACATCTCCTGTTCCGTGTCCCAGCTGCACACATCCAAGCAAGAACCAGCAGCAGGGCTCTCCCTGTCACAATGTAGCATGTATATATATATATACACACTGCTGTGCAAAAGTCTTAGACATGTTGCATTTTTCTACTCTGATGCATTATGAGCATCAACAATTTACTCAAAGCCTCCACTAGTGTGTTCTACTATTATAACAACCTTGACTTACATAAAGAAGGTAAAACATTGAGTGAAGTTGCTTGCATCACTCGTAATCAACAAGTACAGAGAAACATCATCTGTAATTGATAAACCCAGGACTGGAGATCCAAAAAGCTGTCTAACAAGGATGAACAATACTTGAAGGATGTGTTGCAGTAAGAATACCTCTGTTAAGAAAGGGGAACGAGACTAAAAGGCTAAAATATGCACAAGAACACAGAAATTGGACTATGGAACAATGGTCAAAAGTGATAGGATCACAACACCCTAGTAGCCACAGCTCACACCAAACCACTGATTTTTGTGAAAATAGATTCAGATATCTCCTGTTATAGACAGTCCCATGCCAGCCAACAATGCTGAAGGAGGGCCAAACTGTACCAAAAGGAAGTTAAACTAACAATAACAAATAGTGATGTTGAAAAGATAGCAGTGAGTGGAAGATGAAGATGAAGACTTAAAGGCTCCCGCATTCCCACCACTGAGCACAGACTTTCATAGCTGTCACCTGTAAATCAGGTGGTTTATAGAGCTGCAGTATTTACACAAATTAAAAAATCATAAAGCTAACCCCTTCAGCTGGCTTGGAAAAACACAAGGAACTGCTACTGGAGCAAGGTGTTAATAAGTAACCCTTAATGATCCTGATTACCAGCCCTAGAGGCAAAGGCACTCAACCTCACACAGACACTGAGGTAGATAACTGCAGAAAGTGTAATAGAAGGAGAAATAATTTCAGGCAACACAGCCCTTATAAAACCATGTATTACTCCCTTTACAAATTAAATTGTGGTTTCCGCCAGAGAATGTGTTCAAACTAGAGTGAACAGAAAGGGTAAAATGTTTATAGCTTATTAAAATGAATGTTACTGATGTGTGGTTACATATTGGTGCAATAAATTAAACCGAGCTGATTAACTTTAGCTACACAGTGTAACATAAGGTGCTGTATATATAAACTATTAACATTCCACTTAGCTCATAAGACCGCTCCAACATACTTACTGATTAACTAAAGCTGAATGAATATGGGCCAACGTGTGGTTAAACATACAGGCTTTAAATAAAATTATATATATTCATATTCATATTTTTCAGTGGTATATAACAGATATTTTATGATAGGTAGGCTTAGGTAGATATATATTGTGTGTTATATAGCCAGTGAAGCTGTGTGGAAGGCTGGCTGGTGGTGACGTCAGGCCAGGAAGAAGTACACAAAAGAAAAACAGGACTGTGGGGCAAAACTGCGCTGCTGCACTTGTATTTTTTTAAAACAAAATAAAGACTTTTCAAAACACAAAATATAAGGGTACAAGGGCCAAAGCAACAAAACACAAATCAAATACGAGTACCTTCATGTATTACAAATAATTAGACTTAGTTTTCTTTGCCGTTCTTTCTTTCTCTGTCTGTCTGTCTCTTCAACATACTCCTACGCTCCACCCAGACAAATCATCCCTGCCGATTCAAACCAAACAATAACAAAACCATAATATTAATAGAAACAAATATATATATATATATATATATATATATATATATATATATATATATATATATACTGACCTAAATCATAACAAATAATATATATCTCCCTCTGCTGGTACTTGGGCTCTGGACCTGTGGGCTTCCTCTTCTTGGGCTGTGGACACTCCGGCTTACTCCTCATGGGTAGTGGACGCTCAGGCTCCTCCCACTTGGGCGCTGGAAACGCAGTCTCCTCCCACTCCATGCCCGTATCCATGTCCTCATACACCTCCAGGCTGCTGTTGCACCACTCCTTTTCTGGGAGGGGGCAGTTGAGTGGTGAATGCCCCTGCTCTCCGCAGATGGATTACCAGCAGTTGCCCATGACCGAGGATGGCGTCCCAGCTGCTCTCCCTTTTAGCAGCTGCAGCTGGTACTTCCTGCTTCTGGGGTCTTCTCTGGGGTGCCTGGTCCTGGCTTGCTCGGGCAGCCAACTCCTCTCCCTGGTATTGGGTGGGGCAGATGGCCACCGTGTGCTCGAACTCACCACAACCAGGGCACCATTAGTCTGCAATGTAGACCTGGCCGACGTCCCCCTGTGGCTGCTGTTGCTGCTGCTTCTGCTGCTGCTTTAGCTGCTACTTCTGCTTTCTTCCCATTTTTTATTCTGCAAAAAAATACAAAAATGTGATCCGCAGTACCTCTTCTGGCCTGGGTCCTGGAGGCGCTATAATCCCACACTGGACACCATATGTGACAGGATGGCTGGTGGTGACATCAGGCCAGGAATAAGTACACAAAAGAAAAGCAGGACTGCGTGGCAAAACTGCGCTGCTGCACTCGTATTTTTATTTCAACAAAATAAAGACTTTTCAAAACACAAAATAAAAGGGCACAAGGGCCAAGCAACAAAATACAAATCAAATACAAGTACCATCACGTATTACAAATAGGTAGCATTCATTTTCTTTGCCATTCTTTCTTTTTTCTGTCTGTCTGTCTGTCTGTCTGTCTGTCTGTCTGTCTGTCTGTCTGTCTGTCTGTCTGTCTCTTCAACACGAACCACCCAGACAAAAGATTTCTCCTCGTATATATAGTCTGTGGCTGCAGCCCAATTAATCAATAATTACCAATTACCAGCCACATTCTCACATGTATTTTTGGCAGGGAGGAATTTAACCCCCTCCCTGCTGATTCAAACCAAACAATAACAAAAACTGACCAAAATCATAAGAAATAATATATACATTAACAAAGGGGCAGGTGCCCTGTCATAAGCTGCTATGTTTAGAGTTTTAACACTGGAAAAGTCAGCAGACTCAAAATGACACAGCTAACTCTTCAGTAGAGCTCAATTAAAAAAGAAGAACTTCATAAAAAAAGTTTTTTTAGTGTTTCCTGCTGTCTTTTGGATTGCAACCAAAAATAACGGCAGATGTTACTTGCCAACACAGGCAGATAAAAACAAAACATTAAAACTCCCATGTTAACAGGTTGCATTGGCTCAAGAAAACATCTTCATTTTCTCAAAGTGCACCCATCAGGTCGATCTGAATTAATGGTCTGTGTCATCAAACTCTGAACCAAAACTGTTGTTTGATTTCAACTAGGCAAGCCAATACCCTTGGCTTTAATGAATTTCTTTCCATTTTGCAGGTATGACTCCCTTCGGACTCTGAACATATTTTCCCCTTGGGTTCGGACAGCTTATGACAAATAATGATAAGAAATCAATGGGCAGGAGAGAAATATCGGGTGAGGAACTGAATGAGTCCCTGAGATAAATTATTGACCACAGGCAATGCCCTGTCTTTTTCTTTTTTTTTTTTCCTCTTACGAGTCCATCTCACTAACAACCTGAAAGAAAATCAAATATTTTGTTTGGGCTTCACTAATATCAGCAACTATTACTATCTTAATGGCATTTTTATTGATCCCTGCTTTAATGGGAGCAGTATATATTTGATGTTGGTCATTTAAAGTAGATAGACTTTCCCACCGAGGATCATAAACCAGCCTCTTGTCTGACAAGCAGTGGGAAGCAAATAGAAGGCATCATTTAATCTACCGCTTGCTGCACTTATCACTAGTAAAGAAAAAGAAGAACAAAAACGAAGGTCTGATTTTAAAAAATAAATAAATCCATAACATAAAAGTGCCCGCCCTTCTTTTTTTCCCCTGGCCGCTCCTGGTCATCAGCAAGAAACAACAAAGAGCCATTGGCGGAATGACCTTGGCAGTGACATCATGCACCGGTAGAAAGAAATGAAGCCATTAGACTGAGGCAGCAGTGGGGTATAAATCAAGCCATTTCCAATAAGCTGCCTTAATGGTCATCCATCATTGCCAGCCGCAGAGCACAGCAGACCATGGAGACACTGGAGCTGCAACAGCAGAGACATAAACAATAATAATCCCAAGCTGATGTTTCAGCCCTTCAGGAAATTTAGGAACATGTTCCTGCTTTTGTTTGTCAAAGGTGATATTTAGAGGAGAGGAAGGAATAAACCAGACAAAAATTGGCAGATGACTGCGGTCAAATATATGGTATGGAGGCAGGTGCAGAAAAAGATGTATATATTTTTAAATAAAGAAACAGGGAAAAAAAAAAACTCCATCAGGTTTGTTTTATGACATGTTGTCTAGACTGAATACAGTACCCTTCCCTCTAAATGTCCGAACCCTGTGCCAACATCATATACAGTAGCTATATTGCAGTTCAGCGCACAGTAAATGCAGCCATTTTGTAAGTCTTGCAGTCAGTGTTGAATGTCAAGAAGTCACTTTGTTTGGGCAATGTAATGATAGGGACAGATAATTATAATATGCAACACAGAAAAAGTATGCATCATTATTACATTGATGGGATATAAAATGATATTTATTCATGCCATGTACTGCATAAACACATTTTTGAATACGACTCATGCCTGGGAAAATCAAGTTTAAATAATAGCATGTGATTTCAATTGTACCTATCCAGCTTCAACCATTGCTTTTAAGTAGGAAAGTAAGATCCAGTATGGCATTCGAAATAAACATTTGTTCCCTTCTGTATAGTGTTTGGTCTAACAATATACAGTTCAGAGGTATCAAGAGGTAACAATGTCAAACATTAAATAATCAAACAAACACAGCTTCAACTATACAGTAATTAGTAGAGTGTCAGCAAACAATTCTCTCACCAGACAGACATGACTGAAGAGGATGAAGTACAAAATGCACGGTGACTTTATTTAATGATTCTGCTACCAAATAGTCAATTAGTGCTGTAAAAAGCTCTAGCGCTGATGGTAAGGAGTTTGTTTTTACTTAATATTGCTCTTTATTTTCAAAGACATGATTATGCCCAAAGAGACATTGTGGGCTTCAGAGTTTAATTGTACAATATCTTGTTCTTTAACAGTGGTTTATTAAAAATATTGTGTACTACACAAAATGGAGAAAATGGTTTACAAAAAAATAAAACAAAAGGTGTGTTATTTGATCGTATTCTATTTAAAAATAAAATCAAATAAAAGATAACTATACATTAAAACGATATCGGCCTATTTGTATAAAAGAGGGTAACATTTAGGAAAAATGGGAAATAAGAACTGGTGGTGTGAGTCTAGGCTGAAGTCCTAATGTCAAAGAGGTTTTGGGTTGCCATAGCCTAACCAATCTGAACAGCAAATTTAGCATTCACAATCAGTCAAGCACAGACATATAATATGTACACTTTTAATGTGTAAAGAATTTGCAGTGGTTACATTTTTTAATCACATATTTATTAAACTTCCTTTTATCTACTGTTGAATTACTTTTAATCCAAAATAATGTCATTATGAATTGTTTAACACCTTTTTTGCCCTCACAATCCTTATCAAAATGTACAATCTCTTTTGCAACACATGTTGATCACACATTACTTAGGTAGTGTGAATAGGGTATTAGCAAAAAGATTACACCTAAATGTCTGAACATGTGTGCTGTTTGGACTATATCTCACAAATAGTAATGTTATTGTTATTAGATTGGCTTTTGAAATTCACAGCATTATCTTTGAAAGTTTGAAGTTTGAAACAGTAATACATTCAAAAAGAAAAGAAAAAAAATGCTACTTCTGAAACTAAACCAACCAGATATTGCCAAGAGAAAAATAAATCAATGTTTTAGTAAGCTGCAATAACCAAATACTAGGCCTCCACGGCCCAGTGAAGCTGCTCCATAAAGTGAAATAACCCCAGCCAAGGAACAGCTAGCAGGCCTCTGTCAGTACTCAGTCTAGCATCACTGGCACCAAGAAGGAAATGATATGACAAACAAAACATGGATTTAAATAATAAATGGCACTCATAGTGTAAACTTCAAAAAAACCTACAGCCCTCCTCTTGTTTGATGAGAGGCCAGTTTGTTCCTTTACAAAACAGACACTTAACACATCTAATGTCCTTTAGACATTGCTTCTTTAAAAAGCAAAATGTACATTTAATCACAAAGCAAATACTGTTATGCACGCTGGGTTATACATTTTAAACTGCCATCATCAGTTATAATGCATTTACATTTTATTGCATGCTAATTAGTAACAACATTTATATTGACAAAGGCTGGAAGTTTTTTTTTTTACTACTTCTTGCTTTACAGTATGTGGTACATCATTTAGTTTTCCCTCATTATTTCCAATAGTGATAACTAGTGCCCTGAATATTTCTGCTCTGAATTCTGTGTGAAACTGGACTGTTTCCACCACACTGGCACTTGTGTGATTTATGTATTAACCAAGGCCCTTCATACAATTTAATTGAGTGCTGGCAGTTGTATAGCGTCATACTCCTACTAGAGTTCACATCTACAAAAAAAGCAAAAATTATTTCTCTATCAGCCACCACTTGTGACATTACTTAAAACACACAAAAGACTTGAGCTGCTTTCTCACACACAGAAGAGGTGTGTGAGTCGTGAAGCACAATACCTGGCTGCTCATTAGATATAAACATTAGTGCTGCAAAAAACACAGATGTTTTTTTTTTAACTTCTTTTAAAGTTCAGATAGATATTCAGTACTTAATTGCTAATTAATATAAATTACTGGCACTTAAATTACAAAATAAATTACATATATACAAATGATCTTTGATTACCGTACTTCAAAACTTGGCCAATAAATGTTGTACATTTCTCCCAAAAAGACCATAAATTATTATTTTTTGTGTCTAGATCTATCAGCCAGTAATCACCAAAATTCTTAACCTGCAAACTGGAGTTTCTGTCAATACTGACCCCATTACAATTCCCATTTAACATTTCCAGTTATTTTAAAAATATTTTTAGAATTTGAATATTGTTGTTTTTTGACAGCCTGCTGTCAAGCTCTCATCACCAAACAGCACATTATAATACCATTCCCTTCATTGCCTACTTTTCTTGCTGATTCATGAGGCCTTTGTTACAAAGAAAATTAAAGAAATATTGTTGTTGACAACTGATGTCAGCTAAAACCACTCCTAAACAGTTCTGTATAAGTTACATCAATATGAGGTTTTCAATGCTGCCAAAATGTAACATTTAGGAGCTTCAGCAATAGAAAGACGGAGACATTCTAAATGCACACAATCCTCAATATAAAAACGAGTTACTTCCAGTACTGACACAAGTCTGCTGCAGTGGGTTTCTATCTTTATTTTTCTGGTCATTCCAGTTGATAACCCCTACTGCAAAAATAAATAAATAAATAAAATAATAATAATAATAATAATAATAAAGAAAACCAAGAAACTGAAACTGAAAACCATTCCTGAGATCACCAGCTGCTTTATCTCGATTTCCTACATTTATGCAACACTTTTGAGAAACAAAAATACAATAATATAGCTTAGAAAGATTACGATTAAGATTTAGGTTAGAACTCATTTATTTAGCAATACATACAGCAGTACTTGGGTGTACCTCACTTTATTTCTTAACTGACTTGCTTGTCAAAGCCTTACACTACTGCAGCACTTAACAGTCTTATTGGGGTTGGAGTTGCCAGGAATTACATTAACACAAACCAAAGACGTATATCAAAGCCCAGCCCACAACATCTCACTTTTAATAAGGAATGCCGTAAACACAACGAACCAGTGGAAAGGCATCACTGACTACACTTTTCCAAGGATCATGTTGCACAGGAATCTCTAGCACAGTCCCAAACACATGATGTTCCTTGCTGTAGCCTGTGCCAATCAACATTCCTGCACTCCTGTCTCTGCCTTGACTCCTTCCCCCTTGACCAGCATACCACATCCAGCTACATTGCAATGTCTTAGACCTGAATAAGAAAGCAAAACATAGGGGTTCCAATTTATCAGGAGTCCGCCCAGATTGCCTCTGTATCTGACCAGGTATCACCAGGAAAATCAATTTGCTTTAAACTAGTGTTTGGATACAGTAGCAAGCATCAACACATCACCATATGCTACAATAACATTCATAATTACATTAAGATAGTAAGAAAGTGTGACTATTTTTTTCATACGAAGAGCACATATGAGAAAGTCTAATATGGAACACCACTTGCTTTCCCTGAAATTGACATCAATTGTCTAAAACAGCGAGGACACCAACTTTCTCTCACTAATGTATATATTTCGGTGATTTAAGCGATAATTAATAAGTGTAGTGTACAAGGAGGTACATATTCCAAGTTATAATAAAACGACAAGACCTGCTGAGACATTTATACTACTACTGTTTTAAAGACTTTAGAACTAAAACCATATGAGTATTGCATTACTGTGCTCTATCCTTGTATTATTCACCAGATTGAGTGTAGATTGCAGGTGTACACATTTATTAAAACCATTGAAAACTCATTTTTAGAGCTAGGCACTTTTCAGACTTATGAATAACCTCCATTCCCAAGGTGTTTGTAACTCAGAGGTTCTACTGTATTTGGTATATTCTCTTTATTTTTATTAACTCCAGCTGTGGTAATTTGGAAGTTATTCAATTAGCTAATTCCTTTCTTAATTGTAAATAATGTCCCTGAATAACAAGTATTATTTTTTGATATGCAGATGGCAATAATTACATTACTTTTCTAATGCTTTATATTATCAGACACCAGACTAAACACTCCTGTACCTATATGTTTTAACAGATAACATTTCTGAAGCAGATGCGTAAAATGCTTTGCAAATGCTTTTATTTTGACCAAGTTCACATAAAGCGGTTTGCAGAGTTTAAAATTAGTCTATCTTACCTCAGCCTGAACAAACTAGTCCCTGTGGAAAGAAATGGCAGCCATAAATCAATATCCCAGATGTAATCTGAGGTGTCTAGAATGCATGAGAGAGATTTTGGAGCATAATGGTGCTGGTTGTCTATTGTCATTCAGACATGAGCTGCATCGGAAAAAAGGGGCTTGTGTGAACCTGATAAGAGCTGGTCCAAAGTGAGCCATAAATCAAAGTGTGAGGCAGTATTTTGCTGATTTCTCACAAGGACTCACTGAAAAAAGTGATAGATCTGCAATTTACTCCTTATCACATCTGCTAGAAGTTCCTTAATACAAAAGCGTGACCTTCAGTGAATAAACACCGTAGTTTTCAGCCTACTGTCTCGAAAACATGTCAATGTTAAGGTTTGTGCAGTGCTGAAAGCAATGCTGCTACAAGATGGAGACAGCAAATCAAATTTCATACACAATTGTTCTTGATGATTTAAGGATGCTGAATTTATAATGCAACAGATTTTTACTAGGAGTGGCTGCAGTTATGCATTTGATGTTACCAATACCTGTGTCACCAAACCATTTGTTTATACTTCAAATTAAAAAATATATATATATATATAAAATAAGTCATTATAGACCTTTGCTGTATTTTGGCTGTGAAGAATTACTAGTAGAGTCATATTTTTTGTTGTTTTAGAATTAATTGAAGCTGTTTTTGGAGAAGGAAATAATCTGCTGTTTTGGACGCATATATAGTTAGTCAATGACCAAAGAACTTGCAATCTGATTGACAAAAAAAATTGGTCTGTAATGTATCACAACTTCATCAGATTTCATTAGCATAAGTTAGAAATAATGAGATTTATAACCCCCCTACAATATTCTAAAAAGTGTATCCTATCTACTATCTTATGTAAATGGAAATGGGATCTTCTCCCTTGAAAAATGTCAATGTCATAGTTAAGATGTCATAGAGAATGCATTCATAAATATGAAAGACGGATTTAGATATGCTGGCTGAAAATGACAAAGGGAAAATGGTGGGAATGCTCATCTGGAACAATCCAGTGAAGGAAGCTGATAGACTGCTTACAGGATAAACGAGAGACACAAGTTCAAATTGTGGAATCTGCCTGACGCTTCTTCTTGCAAACATTTCCCAAGGCATATAGATATAAACAAAATTCATTACTACAGCTTTCAGTGGCAGCTCTGTCTGTCTTAACTTCCTCCCAGGAAAACCACTTAAAGATGTAACACATCCTGTGTTCTACAAGTGAAGAAAAATGAACAATTTATCAAATTCTGCTGTTAAAAATGAGGCCAGGGTAGCTTCACAGTCTCAACAGTTTGTGCTTAGGAAAGTTAATACATGGTGCAAAAGTTGAAACATTCCTTTAAAAACATTACCACAAAAGTTACATTTATTATACACATTAAGCAAAAAAAATGTTTTTTTTACTTGGCACAAGTGACATAGATGGGTGAAGCATGGATGGTACTACTTTATTTCTAATACCTTTCTGCTAAACGTAAAATGATCTGTATTGGAATAAAGTAATTTTTGTGATATAAAACTAGAAAGAAACAACACCCAATTAAACTACTTCTTCATGCAACTAATATGTCTACTGATTTTCCATTCTGGGGAATAGCAAATTCTGTTTTTCAAAAATTAACAATTCCGTTTTTTATCACTTTTGATTAATTTATTGATAATTAAACATCGCATTTGAAATATGAACAGAAATATAATGTTGATAGTTAAAATAAGTAAATTAATAAATATTGCCACCATTTTTTTTTTTTTTTAAAGCCGAGATTTTCAGATTCATGTTGCTGTAATAGTAAGTAAAGCACCTGAAGACACTTCAAACATGTCATAATGTTTATAAACATCACTTGGCTCATTGCTGGCATTAAAATAAGCAGGCAAACCTAGGAATTATATTACAACAGTCCAGAAAACAAATGTCCAGCACTGTTGTGAGAATCATATTTACAGTCTTCCACTAACGCTGTAGTTCAGTCTACAAATGAAGGTGTTCTGAAAACAACCTGTTTAGCTTATTGCTTGCATTACAATAACAATAAACCAAACAAACAAAAAAATAATAATTAAGTTTAGTAACATTCCAGCAATGTCATGTGAGAGTAATCCTATTTACAGTACTCCACAAATGATGTTTATAGTTTTCCCGGACTTAAAATAACCAGGATAAAATATGAAACACTTTGATAAAAAATAAAAAAAGCGTGTTGACTGACTTGTTCCTCTACACACGTTCTCTGCAGCGTATCACCCGATTGCAATTTAAATTGCGCCCCCTTTTAATCACGCATAATTAATACTCCCAATTGTTTATTTGCTAATTCTGCATTCTTGTTTTTGCTAAATTTAACAAGAGGTGTGTCTCCACACAGAATGTATTGATGAAACAAACGGTGTTTAGTGCAGTGACTATCCTTAAGGAATGTACAGCTAGAAAAATAGCTTTGAGCTCGTTTCTTCATCGTCAGATAATATAATTTAATTAATAAACAGTCATGGTTTAACATTGCTAATTATAGCTTTATTAAATGCAGAGTGGAAATAAATCAAGTAAACAATAATTAAATAAGCAATTAATTTAGCTTACTTCGCGAAAGCCCCGCCTTGAGAGCAGCCCTTTCTTAGGTCTAAGTTTTTCACCATAGAAGGCGGCAGTGCTTTGCATTTGTTGCCGTCTTTTTTTTTTCTTTTTAGTTTTCTACGTGTTTACGACTGACAATATGCTCTTAAAGGTATTGACTCGTACATGATCAATCGAATGAGAGTAGCATTTGCACAATAGTATCCTACCATCCTCATATAGATTATCAGAACATGCTTTAGCTCTGTTGCTGAAACATGCATTTTTTTTCTTCGTTGGTTGTGCAGTGAAAAAGACAACACTGCAAAATTCAATTTCCAAAATGCCTAATTCCGCAATTCAGGAAAATCAGTAGCCCTAAACTAAGGCCCAATCTATAAAACTATTTTAGCACCTTGTTAATTTTGTTAACAAGTTTGCTGCAGTTTGTTCCAACCTCCACTACTAATACATTTAATCATACTTGTGATTGCACTCAATGATAGCAATAACTCACTGATGAAGGCACAAGATTAAATATTTGTCTACCAAGTTTTACACCTACATTTTATAACTGTTGAGAAAAGGTTTGCTAAGTCTATTGCACATGGCCAACATAAAATGTGTTGGCCATTTGGCTGAGAAAAAAAAAAAGCTAAATAAATATTTTATGAATAATATTAAAAATGTCTTTTACTAAAATAAAAGTTTTATGGATCAGGCCCGAAGCTGTTTCTTACTAGTTGTATACTGTTACAGTTATTTTAATCCTCCCTGAAAATTGCCTTTGCACTTGCAAGAGTCAGAAGAATGTTAAAACAAGACCTGCTGCTGTAAAGAAGAAGAAAGGGAAAATAAACCAAACCCAGTCCACAGTATAAATCAGGTTTACATTACAAAATGTTCTGACAACTATACCAAGACATCCTACTTTCCATCATTTCTCCATTCATATTGTTTGGTGCCTAACTTACTGGCCAATCAAGGAGGCCATTTCTTTCCATAATCACTGACCCCCTTTGATCTTTGAAAAAGGTCAGCTAATATAAGTGTTGCATGTGATTAGGTATACTGGTTGTGTAAAGATTTTGCTCCTGGTCTATGGGAAAGAATGCAAAGAAGTGCTTTCTTTCAATCCCAGACTGGATTTTTCATGTAAAACATTTTACAGCTTGTCTCATTACAGCATTTATAAAAACACTGTCTGAAAGCAATGGTGCATGAATGAATTATTTAAGCTTTGCAGCGAATAACCATGATCCTCTTTGCAACTTCTTAATGTGCGCTAAGTGAGCCCTGGGAGGCAAATCATGGCAGTTGAGGGGCGTAATGTAAACCAAGTTTTATTAGCCACGAAAAGCCAAGGCTATAACATTTAGCCTATTTAGTAAAACTGGCAGTATGTAAAGCTATTTCAAAGGAATTAAACCAAGTCAGCATCTGTAAACCATATTGTTTCAAGTTTAACACCACTAATTCAACCGGACTAGAGTTTAAATATATATATATATATATATATATATATATATATATATATATATAGATATCCTATATTAAAAGAGCAAAAAACGTTATTCAATTAATTTGTTCCACCTTCCCCTTGTCTAATGGGTTCAGATGCTCCAATATTATCATTTTCTGTATCTATCTTTGTCTATAGTTTTAAACTTGCTTTGAGCTTGTCTGGAGAATTCTAACTACCTAGCACTGAACAGACTTCCACATTCAAAGATGTTGAGTAGGTGCAACCAGCTACATTGAAAGGCCACACAGGTATGTATTTACCTTAGACAGGTGAAGACAGATTTTGAAAAAAATATGATAATAACTCAGTGTTGGATAAACATAACCCAGAACTACACTACATAACTGAAAACATCACATGTAAAAAATAGTTAATAAAGTCAAATAAAATGACATTTGAAGCTACTTATTTTGTGGAGTTTTTACAAATGGGGCTGGACTCCATGATGTTTAAAAGGGATGGCAAGAAATGAGCCACCATCATCAATGAGCCACCAGACTCACCGAGAGAAAAAGCCGGTGAGATTCAACGTAAACAATGTAGACAACATGGACACCCCTGTGGAATCTGTCAGTGTGGACTGTGGGCAGACTAAACAAATACATAGTGGACTTGGATACTGTAAATCGCTAAGTAATAAAAGTCCTACCAAATCCCATTCATTTAGGAACTTTTCAACCTTTAAATTAAGTATTCAAATTATAAAGCAAAAATTTTAAGTTGATGCTATTTTTATGATCTAATCTAATACAATGTCAAAGCGATTAAGTGCATTCATATTTAAAAAAAATAAAAAATGCGCACACACAAACTAGACAATGAGTTCCGAGCTTTGTTTATTTTTTCAACAGATACCGGTACTGTATTGTAAATGTATTATTATATAGTGCTCAGAGCCCTTCACATAACTAAATATTGTACATAAATACATAAAAATAAATAAATAAATAACGTTTGAACAATTCTAGTACTAGTCGCCATATTTAATGTCACCAAATTGTTGTTTTAATCCAGTCACCGGTGAATGTACTTCCGACTCACAGATAAATTTGCAGCGGTGAATAAAACAATGCGCCCTTTCTTATAGGACGTACAGTGCATCTAGGTTATCACTGATCAAGGTTGTAAATCATTTTAATAAAAATGATTTTAATAAAAAAATTATTTCTGTTTGAATCTAGTAGCGTGAAGTCTCTAGTGGTATCTCTCAACAAGCTAATTTTGCTTCCATTTAATTTCTTTCATCAGCAGGTGATCATCAAGCAACATCATTTCAGTTCCAATTACAAGTGTTCCAGTTTGATCCTTATATTTTATACAAATTGGAGACATGATTCTCTTTAAGCAGTGTCTTGTTTTACTCCTGTCCTTTGATTTGGTCATTTTCATTGCTCATTTGGATGAGGGATCACAGGGTCTGAGAACAGATCACTGGAGTTGTTTTGTTACAAGGCTGATTCTCAAATCTCCCATATCCAGTAATATAGTGGCTTCAGTGAATCCCAGTCTGTTAAAAGCAAAAAAGGGACCTATTGACTAAAATATCACATACAATATCAAAACATGCAAATATACGATATACACCCATGCTATTATCCAATTGAAAATTGGAAGAAACAGAAAGTTTATGTTTTTACAAGGAGGCTGTGTGGTCCAGTGGTTAAAGAAAAGGGCTTGTAACCAGGAGATTGCCGGTTCAAAGCCTGTCACAGCCACTGACTCATTGTGTGACCCTGAGCAAGTCATTTAACCTCCTTGTGCTCTGTCTTTCGGGTGAGACGTTATTGTAAGTGACTCTGCAGCTGATAATACAAAGTGACTGTAGTAACTCCAGCCAAGGATGGAGAAAGACTACTGTGATATACTGAAGATGTAGGGAATTCCAACAGCATTTTAGTAAAGATTATTAGGAGACATAGGCAGTCACAAATTGGGGAAAAAACTTGTATACTGTTACAGTTAATTTAATGTATTACATTATAAACAGAGTAGTTTTTTTGCAACTTACCAGGCGCAGCATTAAACGTATAAAAAACAAAATTCATAAGCGAGTTAAGAATGAATCTGCTATTTTAATTTTCAAATATCTTATTGTATTAAGCTTATGAAATGCGGCGCCGCAAAGTTTATTATTATTATCAGTATTGCAGTACAGTATATTGTATGAAGATCAACAAACAGTATTGCTGCTGGTACAAAGGGAGAAATGCAAGCAGGGCAACAAATTATTTAAAATCTGGTTTTAAATCACAGTTAAGAATTTAAAAGAGGTTCATATATTTCAAAATCTTGTATGGCTATGCAGCAAGCTGCAGTATCATAAGCAACAAAAGATCAATATGATCAATATAATATCAATAGGCCAACTACTATAGAGACATGATTGAAAGCCAATATTTGCAATGTTAATGTTTTAATGTTCATCATACAATTCATAGCCGAAGCATTGGGCTTACCAACAAAGTGCCTGTAAGACGTGATAATAAAGATGTAAGTATGCGGTTCATAAGCATCGAGATATATTATCAATATGGCTTATCAATAAATAACATTACCTCATATTAGTAATGCCTTAATAAAATAGTATAATTCATTGGAAAGTAATAGCTTAAAACCTACTTACCTCTCTGGCTGAGTACGACTAAATTGCACCACTTTAGGAGAAAATTTACACAACAGACCCGGTACTGTAGAGTATGTGCACAGCATACTGTACCATATATCCTGTAGTAATATAAGTGATATAGTTTATAAATATTAAGTCTACAGTACTTGCTATTTTTTCCAAGTAATACAGTGTATGAATTGAAACAAAAGTGATTGCATTAAAAAAAAAAGTCACGAGTCAAGCCCGAGTTGCAGAGTCCAAGTCTCGATCTTGGATTCATGAGTCTGAGTCTAAGTCCAAGGCGCAGAAATTGTGACTCGAGACGGACTTGAGTCAAAGTCCCGAGTCCAAGTCCACCACAGGTATTTATTGTGAATAGTTTTGTGTGCAAACTGTGTTTATAAATAATGATTGGAGAACCTGACGCCTCGTCTGGAGATCCTACCTGCTGTGTTTGGCCGTGGGGAAAAGTAGCTGGTGATTGCCAGCAGCAGATCCCTAACCAGCTGGTGGGCGACTTCCAGCAGAGCATCAGGTATAAAAGGGTCCTGATTATACACCTAGGGGCTGCTGTAAAGTAGGCCGCTGCTGCTTCAAGACCAAACCCTGACCCCGGTTAAAACATACAGGTTTCTTCTTCTTGGGCCTGTGTCCTTGAAGCAGCAGCAGTCTGACTCAGTTTACACTATTCACAATAAACACACACACACAGAAATACACTTTTCCTGCGCAGGGCCTCAGCCCTGCCACACCCTGTTTTTTTGAATGTTTAATTAAGTAACTCAATCCAAGGAAGTGACTTTAACCTACAATTGTTTACCATCATGGCCTTTAGGGGCACATAGACTGACTGAAACCATGCGTGGCTTGGTGTTCCAAGGTTCTAATGATTTTGAATAGGGACTCTTAACTGAGAAAAGGGTAAATTGGAAAACAAAACGAAACAAAAACTGTGCTACAGTGGAAGTAAGAATGTTTAATTTTATATTATCTCATCAAAACAATGAAAGACCACTTTTCATACAGTAAATATATATGTTGTTTTTGCAGTTTTCTGCAGTCTCCAATTAAACAAACATGAAAAAAACAACACCACAAAAGTAGTAATATCTGACTAAAACATGTTACATGCACAATAATAGCCATGTTAGTGAAAAATGGAGAGAAGAGGAGCAGTTGGTTTTGGGCTTACGAATTAAACAAGGGGCCAAGTTAGTCTCCATTGTTTTTTTTTTAATTGTAAACTTGCATATTTTAAACTATTTTGTTTGCTTTTCTTTTTGTTTGACTCCACTCCCTGCTAAAACATAGGTGGAATGTGGCCAGCTGCTGATTGATTAATGGATGATGATGAAGATCAATTAAACCTAGCCACATGCTATAAAAGGAAGCTGGGAAACAACTCTAGAGAAGAGTTACTACAGTTTAGGAGAAGGACCAAGAGCAGTATATTGTGCTCTGTGTCCTGCACTGTAATAGCTTTTACTTCAGTGCTTCTTTTGTTTTGTGCATTGTTTGTTTAATTGTTTATTTCGTTTTGTTTAATTAAAGTGACAAGTGCTCTGAAACTGCAATCTCCTGTCTCCTGCATTTGCTATTCCTGCTGCTAAGCTGCCTTGACCGCATGGCTACCCTTACGCAGTCAGATATTTATATGGCTCTGTACTAGACTTTAAAGAAGTTCCCTTTTTTTATAAGATTGAATAACTATATTAAAATGTTTCCATCAGCTAAATGGCATGGTGTTCATCAGTTCATCAACTTCTTAGATTATGTGTATTAACAATAAAACAGAAAAAAAGAATTCTGGAAATGTTGTAAATCCAAAAATGCATTTTCATTCAATTGCAATGCATTCCATTACTGACTCCTCTTACAATATTTTCTGTATATTTGTATAGGTCATGCTCCACAACAAATGAGCTTATAATATTCTGACATGTGCTAGGATTTGGTTTAAACCAGTTTCAAATTTCTGTAGTTATTATGAATCCCTGTTGGCAACCAAATGAAAAGATCACGAGGTCAGGTTCAGTCACTCTCATGTTTCTAGAAAAAAAAAAAGGTCTGGTCACAAGTAATCTTGGATTCAATTTGCACCTTGTCAAATTCTAAAATGTTTTCTATCAAAGAGTTTCCATTGGGTCTTATTGCTTAGACAAAGCCCAGTACTATTAAATATTAACTGGGAGCTGGCCTGTGCACAGTTATTTAATAGAAAAAAATAGTTATTTGTGATGTCCATTATATGGTTTTAGAGCACAACTGATGCTAAGCAGTTCTCAAACAGTGCAGTATCTATTTTAGAAAACATTTACAATAGCTTACAGGTGCAAATGCTTCATCTCTTGTTAGGGGCATCCTTGCAATGGCACAATCATTGCTTTGAGACCCAGGGACTCCTGCATGAAGATGTGGGGCTGGAGTATAGACAAGCGACTTTGGTACTGCCAGTAAAGGCCTTTCTGGATGTGATCATGTTCAGCATTCTTAGAAGAGGTAAGGTGTACAAGATTACAATTAGAGGCTGAAAACGACCATACAGATGTACTACACAGCTGAACATCACCGATTTGCAGGAGGGTGATACTGCTGCTATATATTACAGAGTTTATATCAGGGATTCATTTGCATGACAACATAATCAGTCATGTATGGGACAGCCCATTTACACAATATTGTGCACTACATTGTTTTGTCCAACAACTGTATTGTTATGATGCTGAATTTAGAAATTTGAAAAGAAACTTAATACATTTTGTCATTACATTTATTAAGCTTATTTTAGTACTTTTAAAGTTTGCATCCCAACAATGTTGAGAGGAATTGCAATTGCAAATGAAGGAAGTCTTCCATGGTACTCCATGTCTCCCCCAAGTATCAGTCATTGGAAGCAGTGTCCAGAAGGTTAAAAAGGGACACCTTTATGCAAGGTGACTTACAGGTGTTACATGGCAGTTCTGTACAGGGTTACAATGCAAGATTAATATTTAAATACAGTATAGTTTACAGTAAGTGCAAATAATACTACTAATTAAGTACATTATGAACTAGGATGCAACAAGTTAGGATTACAACACGTTAGACCTACAATGACATATTAGTAGTGCAATAGTGCAAGGATAGTGCATTAGCTCAGGGTCCAGTAATGTGGTGTGTAGATCAGGCAAGTCCAGTGCATAATAGGAGGGGTAGATCAAGAGATCTACACATGCAGTCTAAACAGGTTTTACCTCAATTCGGCTGTTAAACGTATTTTCTCCACTAGCTAACAGAGAAAAGAAGTCTATCATAGTTTATTCTAATAAACTTAACTGTTACACACTCTCAGCGTATGTTTAAAAATGCACTATTTAACATGAATATAGCATTCAGATTTCAAGACCACGTCACTAACATACTTTGCGTACAATATTTTTTAAACAGAATTGTTAAGGCAGACATAAAATCAAGCACCTTCTATAGACTTAATTTGCTAAACTTAAATAAATGACCAACAGAATAATGATGTACCGTACAGGCGAAAAGAGAGTGAATGAGTTTGCCTGAGCTGGGGAAAACAAACAAATACTGCTGGGGAAGGGCTAAAATAATATAAATACGACTTCCAACAAACACTAAGAGAAAACACAACTAGATTTGTTCCCAGAGAAAGGAAGTGGTATCATAATATGAAACTCTGAAAATATATCTCACTTTACTGATGCTACAGGTGCCACAATGCAATGGTCATATGGGAGCGTAGTGTCTCCTGGGAATTGTAGTTTATCTGGTACATGCTGAAAGGTGTTTCCAAATCAGCAGAAATGCAGAGGAAAACTACAACTCCCCTAATCCACGCATGTCAACAATGCTGGCTTCGCATTTAACTTTGGTTTAATGGGACTAAACTGTCAAGGGATTTTCCATGCTATTGAGCAGTGACACAGTTTATTTTTTGTCTACCGTCCCAGATTATTATTATTATTATTATTTATTTCTTAGCAGACGCCCTTATCCAGGGCGACTTACAATCGTAAGCAAATACATTTCAAGTGTTACAATACAAGTAATACAATAAGAGCAAGAAATACAATAACTTTTGTTCAAGCAAAGTACAAGTGTGACAAACCACAATTCAATAATACAGCAGATAATAGTGATAGTTACATCAGGATATGATTAAATAGTGATAGTTACATCAGGATGTGATTAAATACAAAGTACTACAGGTTAAACACTTGGCAGATTACAGTATTCTGAAGTACAGGATTACATGCAGTAAAATAGGGGGCAGATAAGAGCAAAATAAAGCACATTTACATGAAGGGTGATAGTGTCCCAGGATACAAACAGAGGAGTTCTACAGGTGCTCTTTGAAGAGGTGAGTCTTGAGGAGGCGCCGGAATGTGGTCAGGGACTGGGCAGTCCTGACATCTGTAGGAAGGTCATTCCACCACTGCAGAGCAAGGGTGGAGAAGGAGCGGGCTCTGGAGGCAGATGTTTTTAAAATGTTCCTACCGTTATGATGGATTTATTTTTGTTTCTGGTTTTAATTCCTCCAATTAAAACTAGATATCAGACTACATCATCTGCCATTGCTAGTACGGTTCTGTGTGTGGTTATAGCATATGGGAGTTTGTAATGGAAGCTTGTCTCCTCTGATGAAAAAAGACTCTCTGGACCCATCCAATTTAAACCCATGCTTAGATCACGTGACCTGCTACTGTTAGTAATGTGGTTAAGAGCAGATAGGAGTTTATAATGGAGACTTGCTGTGGTGTTTCTTTAACCCTTTTATTATTTACTTTATTTTGAGTTTGTGACTAAATACACAGCTTTGCTCATTGAAACAGGAAACTACCCTGATTGTTTTATTGTTCTTTTTACAAAAGAAAAGTAAGTATGACTATTAGCACCATCTACAGGCAAATTAAATTTTGTGTTTTATGCAAAATAAATCCTGGTTCGTTTTGGCCTTAGAAGGAGTGCTGGCTTTGGCTTCTCAGCCAGCTGACTTTGAAAAGTACTGCTCTGATGTTCAAGCGGCTTGTTTTCTGGCTCAACAGCTTCAGGTTCAGGTTCTTGGGTAGAATCAGATTGGGGTTCTCTTCCAACTGGAGTAGATGTCATCTCCCAAAAATCTTCCTCCGTGTTTGAAAACTCCACTGGTCTCAACATCATAAGTCAGTGGTCCTCAAAGCTTGATGATTCTTCCCAGAAGCCAATTTGGGTTTCCACTGTCGTTTCAGACCCAGACAGACTGATCCAGGTCAAACTCACGAACTGGTTTACTTGAGTCGTGTGACATTTTCGGATCCAGTTGCTTAGAGCCAATCTTTCCAAGACATTTCAAGTCTGGATTCAAGTACGCAGTCTTCGTCCAAGCATTAGCTCAGCAGGAGATATGCCTGTAGTAGAATGTGGGGTGTTACGATACATTATCAAAAAATTCTTCAGCTTCACTTTCCAATCTGTATCCTTTCTCCCCTTCAGAATAACAGTCTTGAACAAAATTGCTCAGCTTCTCCACTGGAGGAGGGATGGCATGGTGAGATGAGGATTTGCTTGATCCCATTGTTTTTCAAGAAGGTCTTGAATTCATCAGACGTGAATGTGTGCCATTGTCAGATACAATCTGTTCCAGCAATCCATAGATTGTGAACACATTCCGATTCTTCAATGTACTGTATAGTAATAAAAGATTGGAATTTTTAAGTTACAAATATAAAATCTAATTACAATTTTTTTGGTATAAATCTGATGTAAAGTTTATTAAATAAGGAACATTTTCATTAATTTTTTTCTCATATTTCCTTTTTTATTTTACCAAATACAATCACTATTATTTTCAGAAAAAAAAGCATAAATACTACCTTCTTATTCCTATAGACATTCTGAGGTAGATTCTCAGAACTCCTCAATCCAAATCATCATAAGGGCATTTTTTCAAAAAGGAAAAACACACAAATTACAACTGAAACATTTCATTATGAGGCTTGTAAACAGCCAGAGGCTGTGTCTTATTGATTTTACAATTGTAATTGGTGTTTTTTTTTCTTTCAGAAATGTGCTAATGACAATTTGGAGTATATAGCTTTGGAAATCTACTTGTAAATATATTGTAACCTTTTCAATGGTTATTTAAAGAAAAAAAAAACTGCATCTTTGCACTATTGTTTTTTGTTTAGATACCCCTAAAATGTGTTTCTAGTTCATGCGTTATTTTCTGGGATTGACTGGTGTAATGAAAGCATGGCTATAAAAGGTTCTTTCATGGCTCCAGATTGTCAGAAAAGGCTGTTAAATATGAACACATCACCCTGGCTTTAGTGATGGCGGATCAAGTGCCGTGCCCGTAGTCGGCCTCTTTAACAACATGCAAATTAGCAGCTGAGGACGCTGGAAGTGGGAATATTTGTGGGGAAAATGTTGATTATTATTGTGTGTTCTGTTATTAATTATTATAAAGCACATTTATTATTACTGTATTATTATACAACCCTGTAATTACTGAACCATGCCTGTGTTGTTTTTGTTTGTTGTGTGAATGGTGAGAGGCGGGGTAGTGCTCCGGGGGTGGAGAAGGGTAGTCTGTGTGTGTATGTGTGACTGTGCGCATGGTGTTAACTTCTATTTATCTGCCTATTAAACTGCATTGCACCTGAAAGCCTTGGTGTGTGTCTCCTTAATTGATAAGACTAATTATACCATGTAAATATAGGCTATGTTAATGGTTATTTAAATAGCCACCCTCTCACTCTTACATAGCCATCCTCTCCTTGATTCCCATAACTCGCTGCACTGGTAACAGGTCAGAAGCGACAAGGATGGCACACACCTGCTGACCCCTTGCTGGGACAAGGAAGCAGAAGCCCGGAGGCCAGTGGCGTAGCCAGGATTTTGTTTCGGGGACGGATGGAGATTTTTTGCAGATGGTTAATAACACTGGCTAGGCGGAGGGGCGAGACTCGCGCCTCTGACAACCCACGGCGACGAGCTCTTGCTGCCACGGGAAGAAGACGGCAGCCGAGCAGGCCACCTCAGGAATAGCGGCGAAGACGGCTGCTTGAAGGGCTGCCTCGGGTGAAGCGGCAAGAATGGCATTGGCATTGAGGGGGACTGTGCCCAAGAGGGGAGAGCCCGAGTGTCCGACACCCAAGAGGGGGGAACCCAAGCATCCAGCACCCACGAGGGGGGAGTCCGAGCGTTTTATCGCCCAAGAGGGGGGAGCCCGAGTGTCCAGTGCCACCTTTGCTGGAGTGCCCTGCGCCACCGTTGCCACTGCCAGAGTGCCCAGCACCACCAACGGAATGCCACAGTGTCCAGTGTCCAAGAGGGGGCTGGAGTAGGGCTGTTTATCGGTGTCATGCCGAATTTTGCTCCTTGCTGAATTTTGCACTACTTTAAGCTATTAATTTATTCATCGACGCGGTTTATCATGAATTTTCTCTATATCTAGCCTCAGACAACTCATGTCATTTTTAAATATGGATTTAGAGACCCATTTAAAATCATCTAAACGTATAACTCATTTGCCCTTTTCCATACACTACATGCGTAATATGAGTACAGTATATAGTATGCCGTAGTCTTACTAGCAGTGAAATATTGCACCACTGAATTGCGAATAGCAGTATGAACAGATTGATGCATAATCCAAACAAAAGTTAGCTCACTATTAAATGCTTAATGCAGGTTTCAGTAAGCCAAAATGTAAGAATTATAAATTTAGCATAATAAAACATGGTAACGCAAACACAGACACGTACACAAATGCCAATAATGCAAAAAAAAGCTACATCTATTTGGACAAAGTATATATTTGAAGGAGGTATAACTGCAGTGTACAAAAATGAAAGATATAGTTTTTTTTTTGATGTACATATAAGGTTTAAATGATTTAACTATATATATATATTTTTTTTAGGACATTCTGGACAAAAGCCTTCCGCTGTGTAGAAAATTATGTATGTATGTATACAGTATATGATGTCTAAAATGTACATTTAATGTGTAATACCGAATGTTAACAGCAAACCACAGCAATAAATAAGATATCTAGATTATACAGATTCTTACTTAACAATGTCTTATTACTAACGTATTCATATTACATGATGTCTTTAAAATATAAAAATAAAAATGTCATCTGGTCCGTTTTAAAGAAACATAATGTGAGGAAATGGCCGTTCACAAGCTATTTTGTGTTTTGATGTTTTTATACTGTTTTGCTGTCTAAAATGTACATTTAATTTGTAATACCGAACGATCATGGTAAACCACGCCGATGAATAAATCAATAGCTTAATTCATCACACTGACAAACTTCAATGAAACACTCACACATGCGCATATCAGCAAGGGCCAGAATTCGGCACGACATCGGCAGCGTTCACAATACAGTACGTATCACGTTATGAGGGTCATTTGTCTCTGCAATTGTGACTAACGTTACAGTATGCTACTTCATAGTTTTGCACTTAACATTACAGTATGCTACTTAATAGTTTTGCGCTTCTTCATTCAAAAGGCTGTCAAACTTAACAGCAGCGCGCATGCTCATACCAGATAACACACAGCGGTGAGCACACAAGAAAAACATAACTGTACAGCGTTTTGGTGGCTTACATTGTTACCTCAATTATTTCTGGTGCATTTACACACTGCTGTTATAGTATTTGAATTTCACTCATACAAGCACAACATGTTATATTAAATTGTTTATTGTAACACATTTTTTAAGAACATATCCAACAGATAAGAATGCTTAGAATTACCGGACATCTTCCAAAAAAAACGGACAGGGGGTCAAAGTACATAAAAATACCGGACAGTCCGGTAAAATACCGGCGGGGTGACAACCCTGGATTGAAGCCTTACACATTTTACACACAGCGTTACTCTTATCAAGAACATGTGGTGAGTCCGCACTGGATTTTAAACCGTCCAGAGCAGGTTGAATTTTGCCGTCGCCCTGATGAGATTATCAACATTAATAACCTGCCTCTGCTCAGCTTTCGTTTCACTCATCTGCCGGCGGACTTGACAAAAACACCCTGAACACAGTGATTGGTGGCTGAGGCTGCTAGCACCAGAACCGCCACGACAGTCATTTTGACCGTTTGAGGTTTTCAAATTTAAATTACTCTGCGTGTCTGAAAGTTATTGGTTGTCCGTTTATGACTTTTCCTAAATACATGTATTAAATACCCTGATGGTGTTTGAAAGGCAGGATCACGAAAATAAGGAAGTTATAATCCCGCCCACCTAGAACCACCAAACCAGTCATTTTGACTGCCTTTTACAATACATGTTTTTATTTTGAATATAACCTAATATATTTTATATTGTTGTTACCTCTATCCCCACTGAGCTTACAGCAGTATCTTTGAATAGAATATGGCTTTAGACGTCTAGACGTGTCCTATAGTATTTCTATTTTACACTCACAGGTACACTGACAGGCTGAAACTCAAAGAAGACTCGTGACCACTCAAGAAGCGATTGATATGCTTACCGCTTTGTCAGAAAATGATTCTGATGCAGGAAATGTGAGTGATCACAGTGATGATGAATCCTGGATTTGTGAAACAGGCAGTTCCACCAGTGAAAGCTAGGAAGGTGCTGCTGAAGTGCCACACCCTCCCTAGGGGCAGAAGAGGTCACGGCAGAATCGGCAGTCCTGGAGAATCCTCTGCAGTGCCAGCCGCGTTGCCTCTATCGCCTCCTGCAGCAGCTGCAGGCGTGCCAGCCATGCCAACCGCTTCACCCACAGCAGTACCAAGGACAGAGACTCCAGCTGCATTACCAGCACGAACAGGCATTCAGGACACTGGGAAAGATGGCACTATTTGGGAAATTATAAATCCTAGTGTTGCCGCGGTGGAAAGACGGGCTACACAAAATGTTTTGACTTGAAGAAAAGACTTGAAGAAAAAAAAAACAGCCTGGTTGGAACAGTGAACAAAGCAAGAAGGGAGCTTCCACCATCTGCCAAAACCACAGCTGTACTCCAGTACAATTTTGAAACACAATGACTATGCTACATTAACTGTTTACAAGTGCAAGCCGAGAAAGAATGTAATTATTCTCAGCTCCCTTCATACGTCGGTTTCCATCGGGACTGTTGACAAGAAAAAAACGGAGACTGTAGATTTCTACAATGACACAGAGTATGGAGTGGACGTTTTAGACCAGATGGCACATCAGTATTCAGTGAAAGCTGGTTCTCGCCGATGACCAGTTGCTGTAGATGTACTGGACCTGGCAGCCATCAATTCCTTCGTTTTGTAGGTAAGGAATGCACCGGGGAAAATATCAGTAGGAGAGATTTAATCTTGAAGCTAACCACAGAGCTTCAGCAGAAACATTTAGATCAGAAAACTGCAAAGCAGCAGGCAAATGCAGTTCAACCTGGATTCAGTGCTGCACCCAGTGACACACTCAAGAGAAAACAATGCCAGGTAGCTAAATGCAATAAAAATAAAACTTTTTTTTATATTTCTGTGCCGAATGTGAAAGAGCAGTATGTGGTAAATGCACAGGATATGTTACTTTAAAAAAAAAATACTAATTTCACGTTTACAGTTGTCTATGTACATATACCTGTTTACACACTAGTTTCTTTTGAAATGTTTATTTTATTATATTATAGTTTTATTATAGTTTTTTTTATTTTTTGAAGTAGTGCATTATATGTGGTAAGTTAGAAAATAAACCCTTTTATGTTTAAATGTTTGATATGATGTGCTTGAATAAAACTTATCCGATAGTTTGTCTTTTATTTTAATATTGAGGTTGTTTAAAATGTAACCGTTACAATGACGGCCGGCGGCGGTTCTAGGTATGAGTATAACTGCGCCGGTTCTAGTGCTAGAGTACATGCTAATAAATAATATTCTATAATTATCAGTGTAGACACGAATTAATGCATGTTCATGTTAGCAGATACAGTTTTACTTAAAAAAATCAGTGTATCGTATCGTATCGTCAAGAAAAATATCACGGTTCACCGTGAGAATCGATGAATTGGCACACCCCTATGCTGGAGTGCCCCACGCCACTGCCAGCGTCGCCACCGTCATTGCCCAGCAGCATCGCCACTGCCGGAGTGACCAGCGCCCAAGCGGGGGGAGCCCGAGCATCCAGCGCCACTGGGAGAAGCCCTGCTGTCTCCAGCTCTAGAGGAAGAGCCGTACCAGTCTCCAGGTTTAGAGGGAGATGACCTGCTGCTCCCACCCGCACCACCTGAGAGAGAGGAGCAGCAGCTGCCTCTGCCTCTACTGCTTGGGAATAGCAAGCCTGCACCGCCCGGGGATGCCAAGCCTGCACCACCTGGGGGTGCCTGTTCGTCACCGCCCGGGGACGCCTGTTTGTCACCGCCCGGGGACGCCTGTTCGTCACCGCCCGGGGACGTCTGTTCGTCACCGCCCGGGGACACCTGTTCGTCACCGCCTGGGGACGCCTGTTCGTCACCGCCCGGGGATGCCTGTTCGTCACCGCTTAGGGGTCCTTCGGTGCTGTTACCACCTCCTCAGCCTGGAGGCATGCTGTTGCCACCTCTGCAGTCAGGAGGCCGGTCCTCATCAGCTGGGAGTCCAGGTAAGAGCATCCCGGCCACAGCCAACCCCCAGCCCACTACACCTGCTCACAGGCCTGGCCAGCGTTTCCTTCAGCCATCTCCGGGTCTCTGACTTTTGTGTGAACATTAAGTGTTTGGATGACGGGACGTTCGGCCCTGAGGTGGGGGCTGTGTAACAGGCCTGTTGGCGAATCCAGTGCCGTGCCCGGAGTCGGCCTGTTTAACAACATGCACATTAGCAGTAGAGGATGTTGGGAGTGGGAATATTTCTGGGGAGAATGTTGATTATTGTTGTGTTTCATTATTAATTATTATAAAGTGCATTTATTATTATTGTGATACAACCTTGTAATTATTGAACCCTTCCTGTGTTGTTTTGTTTGTTGTGTGAATGTCACCTTGAGAGGAGGGGTAGTGCTCTGGGGTGGGGAAGGGCTGTCTGTTTGTGTATGATTGAGTGTGTGGATGATGCTAACTTCTATTTAGCTGCCTATTAAACTGCATTGTACCTGAAAGCCTTGGTGTGTGTCTTCTTAATTGATAAGACTAATTACACCATGTAAATATAGGCTATGTTAATGTTTATTTAAATAGCCCTCCTCTCACTCTTAGTATTATCTTTTTCTTTTTTAAGCAGCTAGCTAATTTCAGTACACTCCCGGGTGTATAATTTGTGGCTAATTTGTCATAGTGTGTTGTGTACATATTTCTACTTCTATATTGTATTAATAATAATAATAATAATAATAATAATAATAATAATAATTCAAAATTAATTTACAGTTTGGAAATTTTTCTTTCTTTCTTTTTTTATTCACTGTGTCAGGATGGCTCTATTGACATTGTTGATGTGGTTTAACCTGGTGGATTCTCGTTGCTCTGCCTAGTGCCTGGGCTAAATCATGCCAATCTAAACAGCTTTGAAATGTATTATTACACATAATTGTAGATTAATATTGAATATAAACTAAATGAAACCACATGGAGGCTTTGTGGTCTGGTGGTTAAAGAAAAAGGACTTGTAACCAGGAGGTCCCCGGTTCAAATCCCAGCTCACTCACTGACTCACTGTGTGACCTTGAGCAACTCTCGTAACCTCCTTGTGCTCCGTCTTTCGGGTGAGGCTTTGTTGTAAGTGATTCTGCAGCTGATGTATAGTTCACACACCTAGTCTCTGTCGGTCAGTTGCAGCGTACCAGTTCGACCTAATGCATAATCCTGCATATCTGTACTAACTTAATCCTGACTGCAGCGTACCAAACAGATGATCCCGGTAATTGGTTTAACTGATCGTAATCGTGATCGTGTTTTTTTTAATTATCTCAATAACCCTGCTTTACTAATCTGATATGTGGAATTCAGTGTCAGATAAATATATAAAGGGATCCCTGTACAAAAAGAAAGATGCATTTTATTACATCAAACATATTTAAGTAAAAATAAATATCATGTCTTTTTCATGCACATTTCAAACTGGCGGATCATACTGTACTTGAATTTAAGCTACCAACACTGTTGCATAGCACAGGAATGTTTAATTGCGTGATAGTGGACCATTAGTTGTTTATAGTTAAAACATATTAACTGAAATTGTATTGTGTTAAACTGAAAACGGTATCAAAGGTACATGATTAAAAAGTTGATTTAAAATGTAGGTCCTATATATATATATATATATATATATATATATATATATATATATATATATATATATATATATATATATATATATATATATATATTGCGCAAGACTTTATTCTCACGGATCTGATTGCCCGAACGTGACGGTGTGGCAGACTGGTTGCAGTGCGCAGGTGTTGTGACATCACGGACCAGGAAGAAGTGCAAAACAAAACAGAGGTACGGGGTTGAAAACGGCCGTAGCCATATATTTATTAGATAATACAAAAATAAAGATTTAAACCAGCAAAACATACAAAAGAAAAGGGCACATTGGCCAACAAAACAGATTTCAATAACGAGTACCTTTTTGCAATACTAACACCGGTAGCAATCGTCTCTTTGTTTTTGCTCCTCTCAACTCTTAGCTCTCCCTTAGCTCTTCTCCGTGCAGCTAGACTGCAGTTCTTTTATTCTCTGGCCGATGGGGTTAACTAACAATTATCTTACGAGTTTAATAATGATGCGTGACTGTCGGCTAATTAAATACTCAGTAGCTGATCAGTCACGCATCCTCACGAGGGTTTCTTAAAATAATAAAACAATAACAAATAATGGAGGAGAGCTTTTCGTCCACCCTGTAAATCATAAAGCATTATAATAACGGCTTTTCGCCGGTCATATTTACAACAACTCATAATACACAAAAATAAATAATAACAGCACACATATACTATATACATAGGGGCAGGCACTTTGCCACAGACGGATATAAGAAATGTACAGAATCAAGTTTTCAGATGTACTTGTCATTTTAGAAGAAAAATGCAGCTGTCTCTGCAAACAATTTTAAGCAGTAAATGCTTAGTACAAGCATACTAAGTTAGTCTTATCCTTCACAGTACTAAGTCAATCCACTTGAACAGGATCATCACGAATCTGATTTGGTATGCTGCAGTCGGGATCTTGTTTAGTCTGATTTAGCAGATGATCTACCTGTGATGAGTAACTTCTGGTACGCTGCAAATGGGATTAGAAGGTATACTAACTTTAATGCAATCAAGTGGACTAAACCTGCTTAATCCACTAGTTAGACACATCAGGTGGACTTAATTTGGTAGGCTACAATTGACCCCTGTCAGTCACCTTGGATGAAGGCGTCTGCTAAATAAACAAATAATAATAATAATAATGGTGCACTTAGGAAAAAGCAGTATGTATGTGTTG